>NC_064619.1:313912164-314215194 GCF_023898315.1 Schistocerca nitens | reverse complement strand
CCTGCTCGGCCATCAGATCTGTTTCCAATCGAGGACATATGGGACATCATCGGACAAAAACTCTAGCGTGAAGTGTCCGGACCGTTCGCCGGATAGTTACTTTATTTAAGGAAACAGGAAGTGTTTAGCCACAAGTGAAACGTCAACCACGACCTGCAACAATTGATGATGCCCATGTAGGTGACAGGTGGATTGGTCGTCGAAGCACCATACCATGGCCCGCACGTTCACCGGATCTCACGTCCCCGGACTTCTTTCTGAGGGGAAATTTGAAGTATATTTGCTATCGTGATCCACCGGAAACGCCTGCCAACATGCGTCAGTGCATTGTCAATGCATGTGCGAACATTACGGAAGGCGAACTTCTCGCTGCTGAGAGGAGTGTCGTTACACGTATTGCCAAATGCATTGAGGTTGACGGACATTATTTTGAGCATTTATTGCATTAATTTGGTATTTACAGGTAATCACGCTGTAACAGCATGCGTTCTCAGAAATGATAAGTTCACAAAGGTATATGCATCACATTGGATCACCCGAAATAAAATATTCAAACGTACCTACGTTCTGTATTTTAATTTAAAAAACCTACCTGTTACTAACTGTGTGTCTAAAATTGTGAGCCATATGTTTGTGACTATTACAGCGCCATCTATCACAAAGCGAAAATAGTGGTACCAAGTAAAACATTCATATTTCTTTACGTACTACAGGAATATGTAATAAAAATGGGGGTTCCTATTTTAAAAAAACGCAGTTGATATCCGTTTGACCTATGGCAGTGCCATCTAGCGGGCCAACCATATCGTCATCTGGTTTCCCCCTTCAAGCTAGACGAGTCTCGTTCTTTGTAGTTTCTTCGTTTGATGCTTATTTCGTGAGATATTTGGCCCTGTCACTATCAATGGACTACCCTATATATAGTGTGTTTGTGTGTGTGTGTATTTAACACTATGTGGGATGGTGAGGTCGACACTGTAACCACAAACAACGTTAATAATCCTTATTTCAGCGATTGCAAATATACTTACTGCCGCAGGATCATGTAATTGGAAGAAGAGAATAATTTCCTTGAAAGCACTAGTACAGTATTTTGCTTACAACTCTCCAGAGGGTGCGAGCGGCTCTGAGTGGAGAGGAAGTCCCGTTCCCGTGTGTGGGCGGCATTTCCTTTCAGTGGCGGCCGGGATTGGCCTCCCTCAGCGGACTGCGGGCCCGGCAGACTCCGCGGTGAGTAGCGCGGCGCGCCGTCCATTCAGGGGCCAGGCGAGGGCGAGGGAGGCTGAAAGGCTTTCTAGCGACCCGGAGAGGCATTCTGGCGCCAGCGGGGGCAGGGGAGGCTGCCTCAAACACTTCCTCCTGCTTTCTGATCACAAAGCAGCTTATTTCCGGTCCCTCACCAGCCTTCCTATTCGCACGCTTTTTTCTTTTTAAATTTAGTCTCCGGGCAGGCATCTAGCTCACTACTTTATGAGGGTCTCAGTGACCTTTTTGTAATTACTCATCTACATCTACACGATTACTGTGCAGTTTGCACTTAAGTGTTGGGAAGGGGTTTCCTAGACCACTTTCACACCTTTTCTCGATTGTTCCACTATCGAATACCATGCGGGCAAAATGAAAACCTATATCTTTCAGACTGACTCTGATTACTCCACTTTATTATAAGTCACGTCTTCCTACTTAAGTGGGAGTAAAAAAATGTTGGCATTCTGAGAAAGATGTTGTGACTCAAATTTCCTTCAAAGATACATGACAACGAAAAACGCCTTTGTTTTAATTACTGCCACGCTAACTCCCCTATCATATCCGTGACAGTTTGTCAGCTGTTTCGCGATAATACACAACGAACTGTACTTCTCTGAACTTCTTTCACGTCCTCCGTCAATCTCACCTGCTTGGGACCCCATACTGTGCAGCAGTAAT
Organism: Schistocerca nitens; assembly: GCF_023898315.1. Classification (NCBI taxonomy): domain Eukaryota; kingdom Metazoa; phylum Arthropoda; class Insecta; order Orthoptera; family Acrididae; genus Schistocerca; species Schistocerca nitens. Next base: position 314,213,268 of record NC_064619.1, on the reverse strand, counting down.
TCAGAATAAGATTGACAAGTATATTATAGGCAGTCTCTCTAGTTCACCTGTTGCACCTTTCAAGTGGCATGTCAGTGGAATGCAATTTTAGGTTCGCCTTCCCCACAACATTTACTATGTGATGTTCCCAATTGAAACACTACGGTCGCAGGTTCGAATCGTGCCCTGAGCATGGATGTGTGTGATGTCCTTAGGCTAGTTAGGTTTAACTAGTTCTAACTTCTAGGGGACTGATGACCTCAGAAGTTAAGTCCCATAGTGCTCAGAGCCATTTGAACAATTTTTGAACTCAATTTAAACTGTTCGTAATTTTAATCCATATACATTTTGTAAGTAGGCTGTTTATGTTTTATTATTGGTAACGCCACGTAGCGCTCTGTATGAAAATCACTGGCTGTGCTGTGTGCAGTCTGTGGCTGCTTTGCATTGTTGTAATACTCGCCATTGTAGCGTTGGGCATTTGGCTGTTAACAGCGCGTAGCGTTGTGCAGTTGGAGGTGAGCCGCCAGCAGTGGTGGATGTGGGGAGAGAAATGGCGGAGTTTTGAAATTTCTAAGACTGGATGTCATGAACTGCTATGTATATTATGATTTTTCAACACTATTAAGTTACATTGTTTGTTTTCTATCAGAATCTTTCATTTGCTAACTGCGCCTATTAGTAGTTAGTGCCTTCCGTAGTTTGAATCTTTTATTTAGCTGGCAGTAGTGGCGCTCGCTGTATTGCAGTAGTTCAAGTAACGAAGATTTTTGGTGAGGTAAGTGATTTGTGAAAGGTATAGGTTAACGTTAGTCAGGGCCATTCTTTTGTAGGGATTTTTGAAAGTCATATTGCGTTGCGCTAAAAATATTGTGTGTCAGTTTAAGCACAGTCATTTATAATTTTTCTAAGGGGACGTTTCAATTTAATTGAATCGACGAACTTTAAATTTGTGTGATTTATCGTATATTGGAAATTTAACTTATTGCGTTTGGTACTCATGCGGATGACCACACACTTTTCATTATTTAGGGTTATTTACCGCCTTTCGCATCATTCAGTTATCTCGTCTAATCATGTTGCAGTTAGTTTTCATTCTCTAAGGACTGAACTAGACGATAAACGACGGCATCATCTGCATACAATGTAACAGTGCCAATCACTGTCTCATACGAGGATCGTTCAATAAGTAATGCCCCACTTTTTTTTCTCTGAACATATTTATTGTTAAGAGTCAGAAACTGACGACAATATACATCAACATGTCTTGTCCATGTCCTAGTTTTCTACGTAGGCTCCATCACGTTCTATGGCCGCATGCCAACGTTGTGCAAGAACATATATTTCCTGCTGGTAAAAGTTCTTGTCCAGTAGTCGTAGTCATGTTTTCATTGCATGAGTGACACTCTCGTCATGTTCAAAGTGTGTTCCTCGTAGAGAATCTTTAAGCTCGAACAATTCAGATGAAATGGTCTTGCATTTCATCATTGCAGACGCACTTCCATGCTGTCCGACAACTGCAGAGCCAAATATCGAGCTGTGGTGCGCCGGTGGGCACGAATAATCGCATCCGCACGATTCAGCATGTCTGGAGCAGTGGCTGTGACAGGACGTCCCGAACGTGGCTGATCATGGAGCTCTGTTTCTGCATTTCCTGAGACTGTAACTTTCTTTACTCATCGCCAGAATGTAGTCCTATCAACTGAAGCATCGTCATGCACCGCACACAAACGTTTATGGATGTTCACCACGGTTTCTTTTTCTGCACACAGGAATTCAATAACAGCACACTGCTTGTAACGTTAGTCGTGACGCCATTTTGACGGTGTACTACGGCTCTGCCATCTGCCAGAACACTTCGAAAATTCACTGGTGCACAGAACAAACATCAAATGTGAAGCACCAACAAGGACGTTTGTCTATGTATATTGATGGCTTAAAAAAAAGTGGGGCATTACTTATTGCACGACCCTCGTTGATCGCTTATATATTTGTTTCACTAGATGACTTCCCACAGTTTATTATTACCTGTGACATTTCTGACAGGAAATGACGAAGCCAGCGGCACAGCTGAGACATTACTCCAGAAGCAAGCACTTTCATTACAAGCCACAAGTGAAGAACTGTGTCAAAAGCCTTATGGAAATCTACAAATATATAATGATCTTGATGTCCTTTATCGATCGTACATATTATTTCGTGTGAATAAAATGTCGGCTGTGTTTCAAAAGAATGGTAATCCTTGAATTCTTGCTGGCTATATGGTGTCCTGCAGGGCTCTGTATTCAGTGTATCACTATTTCTAGTGGCCATTAACGGTCTAGCAGCAGCTGTAGGGCCGTCCATCTCACCCTCTCTGTACGCTGACAACTTCTGCATTTCGTACTGCTCCACTAGTACTGGTGTACCTGAGCGGCGTCTACAGGGAGCCATCAACAAGGCGCAATCATGGGCTCTCGCCCACGGCTCCCAGTTTTCGGCAGCCAAGTCGTGTGTCATGCACTTCTGTCGGCGTCATACCGTTCATCTGGAACCACAACTTTACCTTCGTGACGATCCACTCACTGTAGTGGAGACATATCGATTCTTAGGACTAGTTTTCGATGCCCGACTGACTTGGCTACCTCACCTTCGCCAGCACCATACATTCCAGCAGCTTACAAACAATGTTGGTGAGGCTGATGGGCCGATAGCTATCCACTTCAAGCGGGTTTTTACCGGGTGTCACCACTGGAACGATGGTGCTCTCCCGCCATTGCGGTGGAAAGACACCATCACACCAGATCCGGTTGAAGATGACGAGGAGATAGCGTTTGTAGTCAGACGAGAGATGTTTAATCATCTGCTGTGCATCCAATCCGGCCCAGGACCTGTGTCAGGGCAATGTGAAAGTTCACTGAGGAGCTCCCATTCCGTAAAAGGCGTGTAGTAAACGAGAGGACTTTTCTTTACATCCGCCATTTGAGGGTGAATAAAGCTGGAGGGCAGTTCTCCGACGCAGAGGCTCGAGCATAGTGCTCAGCAAAGTGCTTGGCAATCGCGTTTGCGTCCGTACATAGCTCGCTATTGATTGAAATGCCCAGGACACCTGTTGGGGTCTCGTACCCAAAAAGACGTCTGATCTTCGTCCAGACTTGGGAAGGTGACGTCTGGCACCCAATGGTCGACATGTACCTCTCCCAACACTCCTGTTTCTGTCGTTTTATAAGCTGGTTTACACGGGCATGGAACTGCTTAAAGGCTATCAGATGCTCTAGAGAAGGGTGTCGCTTATGTCGCTGTAGAGCACGCCGACGCTCTGTAATTGCCTCAGCGACTTCCGGCGACCACCAAGGGACTGCCTTTCGCTGGGGGCACTGTAACGAGCGAGGGATCGCGTTTTCCGCTGCAGAAATTATCATTGTAGTCACCTGCTCATCCATCGTATCGATGTTACCATGTGGGTGGAAGTTTCCCAGTCTGCCTTGTTTAAAGCCCATCTGGGCAGGCGTCCATGGGCCTGACGTCGGGGCAGTGACAGGAAGATAGGGAAGTGGTCACTACCACACAGGTCGTCATGTGCTCTCCAGTGGATAGATGGGATAAGTCCTGGGCTGCAGATTGATAAATCAATGGCCGAGTAACTACCTTGAGTCACAATGAAATGTGTGGCGGTCCCAGAATTTAGAGGCAGAGATGGAACTGAGACAGTAAAGTTTCGACATCTCTGCCTCGGCCAGTAAGCATGGAGTCACCCACGAGGGGTTATGGGCGTTAAAATCACCCAAAAGTAGGAAAGGTTTAGGGAGTTGATCAATCAGTGCAGCTAATACATTGAGGGGTACGGCACCATCTGGAGGAAGATACACACTGCAGACAGTTATTTCCTGTGTCGTCCATATTCTGACAGCCACAGCTTCAAGAAGGGTTTGAAGGGCATAGTTTCACCACAGACTGAGTTTAGGACATAAAAGCAAATCGAGTGTCAGGAGGACCTGACACTCGATCATAGTCGCTACCGTTCCCGTAATATCCCTTATAGCTGCGGAGGGCAGGGGTCCACATTGCTGGGAATTGGGTTTCCTGGAGGGCAATGCAGAAAGCAGATGTAAAGCTTGACAGTTGCCATAGTTCAGCCAGGCGGTGGAAAAAACCGCCGCAGTTGCACTAGAGGAAGACATCATCGTGGGACTGGGAAGGCATGGAACATTCAATGAGGCAGTTTACGCCTCAAGGTCACCTGCTGCCACCGAGCTTTTGCCTGAGCAGCCTATATCCATTGTGTCTGAGGGTCCGGCGAAATCCAGGTACTCAGCGGACGCCAGAATCTCCACCCCATCCTTAGACACAGAGCTTATAGATAACGGTGGTGTGAGTGCCACTGCAAGTTCCTTGTTCTTATGAGTCTTCTTTTTTGATTTCTCGCACTGTTCCTTGGGTTTCCCTGGCTGGAAGGACTTCACTGAATCAGTCTCTAGGACTGAGAATGAGCGTGAAGCCCTACAACCAGCTGCTTTTCGGCTCTTCAGCCACTGGTGGGTGTCATCTTTCACACTAGCAGAAACCTGGGAACGGAGTGACTGAAGGTAGCCCTTCCTAGCGAGAGGCGCTGAAGAAGCCTTATGCTTCTCTGGCTGAGAAGTCGGTACTGAAATCTCTGATGGTTGGGGGAGGGAGGTATTGCTCCTGAAGTAGGTGGTGCAGGAGCAACAGGGAGGAAAGTTTCTCCACCATCAAGGGGGCAGGTGTAGTCTACCGGTTCTGAGAGGCGACAGGAATTCGAAGAACTGATGGGGTGACAACTGTTCTTGTAGTGCCGGCGTATGAGGAAGTCATAGCCACAGGATGAAGGTGCTCAAATATCCTCTTACCCTCAGTGTAGGTCAGTCGGTTCAGGCTCTTATATTCCATGATTTTCCGCTCTTTCTGTAAAATCTGGCAGTCTGGCGAGCAAGGTGAATGATGCCCTCTGCGGTTGACACAGATGGGAGGCGGGGCACATGAAGTATTGGGATGCGATGGACGTCCATAATCTCGATGGTTGGGGCTGGAAGTACGCCGGGGGAAGACATATGGCAAAACTTCCAGTACATAAAGCACTGCATCAGGGGAGGGATATATGGCCTGACATCACAGTGGTAGACCATCCCCTTGACCTTCTTGGGCAATGTGTCACCCTCGAAGGCTAAGATGAAGGCATCAGTGTCAACATGGTTATCCCTCAGACCCTGATGGATGCGCCAGACGAAATGAACATCTCGCCGCTCCAAATTGGCGCGCAGCTCCTCATCAGACTGCAAAACAGGGTCCCTGTGGAATATGATGCCCTGGACCATATTTAAGCTCTTATGAGGCATGATGGTAACAGAAACATACCACAACTTGCCACAAGTGAGTGATGCCTGTGACTGGGTAAAGGATGCTGTTTTTATCAAAACTGACCCAGAGCGCATTTTGGACAAGCCCTACTTCCCCCAACTTGACCTCCAAATGCTCCATAAAAAACTGATGCTTCATGGACATGAAAGATTCCCCATCAACTCTTGTACATACGAGGTACTGGAGCGAATAAGCTTCACTGCCATCCTTAGCCTGGCGATCCTCCCATGGTGTGGCCCGGGAGGGGAATGACTTGGCGTCAAATTTCTTAGCATTAAAGTTAGACATTACCCACTGGTGGAGGACCACCAGCAGGAGATGACGTACTATGCTTCGTGGCGTGTCATCCACACTGGCCGTGCGGGATTAGCCGAGCGGTCTAAGGCACTGCAGTCATGGACTGTGCGGCTGGCCCCAGTGGAGGTTCAAGCCCTCAATCGGGCATTGGTGTGTGTGTTTGTCCTTAGGATAATTTAGGTTAAGTAGTGTGTAAGCTTAGGGACTGATGACCTTAGCAGTTAAGTCCCATAAGATTTCACACACACAACACACACACACACACACACACACACACACACACACACACGCACACACACATACACCCTGATTCCACCCACTCTGACCAGGGGTCCTCCCCATAGGCGCCACCCAGTCGCAGCAAAGGCCACCTGGCACGATGGCCATTGCTGGGAGTCCCGATGCCCCAGGGTGACGGGCATCTACTCCTTGGCATACGTGGGGAGTTAACGGTGCAGCCATCAGCAGAGCAATCCCTGTGTTGTCAAGGGGCTACAACCAACAGGGTATATGGCGACCCCACCACAATGGACTGGCTGAGGTGCTGGATATGAGGTGCGAAGAAGTCCATCGTCATTGTCGGCACAAGAAGTGACACTGCATTGTGCATGGTGGAAAACGCACCCAGGAAGGTGTCCTCGCCACAGAGATGGGGAATGGGCGGGACTGCAATGCGACGACGAGAAAGTGGGCTAAAGATCTCAATGCACGATGGACTCGATGCACCATGTAAGGCGCCCTTCCCCAATTGGCTCGCTCTTCGAGAAAATTTTGAAAAATGGAGGTCAAACCCTACAGGGGACCATCACATAAAGGCCGAAACGTGTGAGACTCCTTTTAGTTGCCCCTTACGACAGACAGGAATACCTTGGGCCTATTCTAACCCCCCGACCCATAGGGGGGACTGTTTGATTGGCTGTGACGAATAGACAGGTGACTACAGCTGGAATTTAAGCAGAGGCTACAGGCAGGCAGAGTGTCACAACAAGCCATTGGAAACAATACTGGAAGCTGGCATATATCATGCACCAGTGACAACAGAGGCTTGCAAAATTTAGAGTTTAAGTCGGCTGGGACATTCAGTAGCATTCTGTGGTGTTCAGTGATGAGTAGCTCTTCTATATGTAGCGGTGAGATTGACTCCAAAGCGTCTGTGGCCCACATGGTGATATATCACAGGAAGGAACGATTCTCGAGACCCGTATCTCTCCAGCTTCTGGAATACTGGTACTTAGAGCTACTGGATATAGCAGCACAGTTTTGGCAATTATTGAAGGGAGGCTGAATGCGCACCAGTATGCGTCAAGAGTAGTAAACTCGTTGAGGAGGAGGAGATTAGTGTTTAACGTCCCGTCGACAACGAGGTCATTAGAGACGGAGTGCAAGCTCGGGTTAGGGAAGGACGGGGAAGGAAGTCGGCCGTGCCATTTTAAAGGAACCATCCCGGCATTTGCCTGAAAGGATTTAGGGAAATCACGGAAAACCTAAATCAGGATGGCTGGAGACGGGATTGAACCGTCGTCCTCCCGAATGCGAGTCCAGTGTGCTAACCACTGCGCCACCTCGCTCGGTAGTAAACTCGTTGACATAATTATCATGACCACACGGCATATTCCAGCAGGACAATTCAAAACTGCTCTTCACACTACAAACTCTTTTGGTACTTTATGATTCCTTGATTGGCGTGACTGATCCTCTGATTGGTCACACATAAAACATGTCTGTGATGCTATGAGTAGAGGTAACTTTCATAGCAGTCTCCAGCTGCCAAACGTATTCAACATATCAACTCCTTCTAAAAACTTTTATATAATTCTTGGGAAGAACGTCGAAGCGTAAGTTTGCTACTATGTTTGTATTATGGCGGAAGAAATGAAATGCAGCCTTACTATTACTTTTGTATTACTCTGACCTCGTTCTGCAGGAGGTAGTTAATCCCAGAGGACTGCCTATTATTAGTCTTGAGTAGAAACGCAGGCTGCCATACGACCATGGACTTTTATCCTGGCACCAGAGTAGTAAAGGGAGGAAGCAAGCAACTAATGTAAATTTCGTCTCACTCTTGGCCACCTTGCATTGAGAGTTGACTACATGCGATGATTTTCAGACTTAATCAAGATCCTAACATTAAATTGCACAGCGGTTAGGTCCCTGTAATATGGTTCGACGACATTGTGAAGTGTACATGTGCGTTCATTGTGCCCAAAAATATGATGAGATGCGATTCGGGGAAAGAACTAACTTGATCATACTCTTTCGAGGGACAAACTAAATGATGCGGGACTCCACGGCGAGTGGGGACAGACAACTGAAAAGCAACTATGATTAAGACTGTCGATTTATTACAATGAACGATAATCTGCATGAAACACAGGACCTGATATTAAACTAAAATTAAAACTTATATAGTACCTTACTTATATGAGAGTCAAGCTTAAATAAAATTACAGGGAACACTGGTGTCAACTACTTTAGATACAAGGGCATAAAAGTTGGGAATCCTTGCAAAAAGGGGAACGGTCTTGTATTAACATTAGAAAAGACACACAAAAATTAGCATCAAAAGAGAAAAAAGAAATTTTCCATCACCACTGAACCACCTAAGCTAGAGGCTGTCCCCACACAAGTAACAGAGGAATAATTTCAAGTCAAGTGATAATATCAACTAATGCACCTGAAGACTGCAAGCTAATCACTGGAAGCGTTAACTGACTGAGCATTGCAAATTTTCCCTTACTTCTGAGTGAGGTCGATCACTCGAAACCATCAATCTATTTATTTCAGACAATCAATTTATATCAGTATTGTCAGGCTCGCAAACTGAGGAAAGCACTGCTTTTAACTTGTTGACTGCTCCACACATAGTGATGTATGTTTCATCGCGAGGACAGGCCACTGCGTCAGGTGTGAGATTCTGCTGTGACTGCAGGTGTGCACATAGCCGTAGGCATACAGCGTTAGGGAAAGGCTTTTCTGTGGCTCCAGGTATCAGACAGTGTCATCCTAAGGCTTTGCTGGGGTGCAAGTGGGCACACAGCAACAAGCATAAGACTTTGCCATAGCTGCAGGCGGCCGCTATGACATGTTAAAATAAACAGATAGTGGTCTTCAAGTAAAGAAACACCAGTGCTGATGGCTTGTGGTCCACATAGGTACAAGTAAAAGGGGGAGGGGTGCAAATTCAGACATCACATATGAGAATTAATCGCAAAATGAGAAACAGAAATGAAAAATACTCCTGAGCATGTAGTGAAATTAATGAAGCACCTTCCTAACAAAAGACAAGTATCTGTCCTCACTAACCAAATAAGAAAATATACCGACGTTAGGAGGAACAGCCATGCCTATATCAGAGATCGGACCAAGAGTGAGGTTCGCAGGACACCAGCCAGTGGCTATTGGGGTGAGGATCCGTTATTTTAAAGCAGCGGGTGTGGATCGCCAATGGTCAGGGGGAGGAGGAGTGGGAAACGGTATGATTCACAGAGAAGCAACTTTTGCATCTGATCAAACAGGCCAGGCAACGGCGGCTGTTGCAAAGACCAGTCCTTATTTAAGGGAGTGAGGGTGGATATCACTGGCAGTAGTTCAGAGAGAAACAAATGGGAACCCTTCGATTCGAAAATAAGCACGTTGCTAGGCTGCATTGGAGAATTTTGCCAAGGTTGGTGGTACACCACCAGAAAGCACCAGAATGTCTCTGTTTCCTTCACTGACAGATTTGACTACATGCACTCATAGATTCATATTTGCAGAATTGCTCTTGGATACGGAGCAGATGAGAGGGTGCTAGTTATTACCGAAAATCGATATGTGTATTATCCTCCCAACGGGCTACAACACACAGAAAAACCAGAAAAACCATATGCAGCAGATAAAAGAGTTTACTAGGAAATATATACAAGAAAAACGAAACAGAGTTTAGTCAGCCATCTTTTAACAGTATATATCAAACATGACAATAAATTCCTCAGGATGACATGCGAGGCCCTATGTTTCCTGACACAACGAATACAAATTCTTGTTCATGCTCTTGATATTAATTTGGGCATCAAATACGACTGGAATGGGAGTTTAACCATTTAAACACCCACTAAGTTATTGACACCTCCATAAAATTTGACAAATATCAGACCGGAACTTCACGATGTAAGACGTTCCATCTCCGTCAATTTGTAATTCCATCACAGAGTGTCAGGCTGACAAGTAGCATATTAATTAGTTCTATGACTGATGTCTCGGTCGGAAGACGGTGTTCGAAACAGTTTATAAAGAGGGCAAAAGACAGGCAGGTTACAAATATACATGTAAGAGAGCCCCTCCTCCCCCCCCCCCCCACCACATTTGTGCGAGAACAGTGAAAACGTGAAACATTATTTTATCTGACCGAGGTTTAACATGCCATGCCTGGATCCCTCGAAGTTATTATTGCTAAATTGTGGGCGCCTATTGCGAGGCCACTTGTTGGCAGTAGTATAATACTGTTAACGATCTCTACCGATCTTTACGCATTACAGACTGTTATTATCCGTAATTGGACTTTTATTTTAGGCGGACCGAATAATTGCTGTGCCAGATAATTGCTTAACTCGGAAACCTGCGGAATTTTAAGGGGTTTGAGAAGGGGTGGGGTAACGGAGGGAGGTGAGGAGGAGGAGGAGGAAGCAAGAAAGGAAAGCAACTTAGAGGTCGAAGAACCTTTAACATCGAGGTCTAGGACAAAACTGAGGCGCTGCAGATTCCATTCGTCCACTGAAATCATTTAGGGAAACCGCACGAAATTTGAATCGGTATCGGTGTAAGGGAATTTGAACGTTTTGTCTCCCGTGTTTGATTTCTATGTCTTAGCCACTATCCCTGCGGGGTCGGGCGTTAATTTTGTTGGACAGCCACAGAGAGAGGGAATGGCGGATTAGTGCTGAAGAAACCAAGTTAAAAGAATGGCTCTGAGTACTATGAGACTTAACCTCTGAGGTCATCAGTCCCCTAGAACTTAGAACTACTTAAACCTAACTAGCCTAAGGACATCACACACACCCATGCCCGAGGCAGGATTCGAACCTGCTCCCGTAGCGGTTGCGCGGTTCCAGACTGTAGCACCTAGAAACCATGTCAATAATAGCTTAAATGACCGGTGTGCACCGCGAGATGTAGGCCGCCTGGTGGCATTGCTGGCACGCGACACAATAAGAAGGAATTTGTGCGGAGTAGAGACGAGTGGGGAATAATTCCACCAAAAAAATGAGCCGGATATAAGGAAATCCTCTAACAAAAGCAACTCTGACAAATGGCAGATGGTTACGGCCCGGCGCCTGGGGACGAGCATCTAGGAAGTGGTGAAGACGGTCAACAGTTTACTTGCTATTGTCATAAGAATCCATGGCAAGTGGAAGAAGGATGAGGAAACCACAATCGGCTCATCACAGCACATGTACGGTGGAACTTCTCCACGATACAGGCGGCGGTCTGTGGTAGATCCGAAGACACAGAGCAATGATGGTGCAAGAAAAAGTGTTTCGTTGCACACCCGTCAGTGCCCATTGTTGAACATAGGACTCCACAACGGACGACCCCTACCTGTTCCCATGCTGCCCCAGCGACGTGACGTCGTCAATTGTGCTTACGAAGAAACTGGATTATTGAGTTTGGAGCGTGGAGCAGTGGAAGCGTGCCGTCTCGCCGGATGAAATTATATTTCTTGTACACCAGATCGATGGTCGTGTCCAGGGAAAGGCGAAGGGCTGCTCGAAACATGAATCGCACCACAGTCGCAAGCTGGTGGCGGCAGTGTTGCGCTTTGGGGGCCACTAATCTGAGCTTCTGTCCGAGTTACGGTAGATATCAAAGGTCCATCAGTGAAACATTTCCTGAATGGTTGAAATATGTTGAATTTGAGCCTTTTTTTAAGAAAGAAAAGAAAGAATAGCGTCAAATTTCCGTTCAGTTTCACTTTTACCATAGTTATCGAATATTTTAGGAAAGGTAACATATAGTTGGCTTCTTAACCACTTGACAGCAAATAATATACTGCCAAAGTCAAAGTTCGAATTTCTAAAAGGTTCTGATATTGCGACGGCTATCTGCGCATACAGTGGGATAATGATTCACTAGGCAATAAATTACAGGCAACTGGTATATTTTGTGACGTGTCACAGGCATTTGGCTGTAAATCGCAATATCCTTTTAAATAAATTAGAATATTACGTTGTAACAGGAAATTCTGGAAAGTGGGTCAAATCCTAGATCTCCGACAGGAAACAAAGACTGTCGTTAGGAAAGAGATATTTATTAAGCTATGAGGCGTTATCCAACTGAGAACTAATTACATGTGGTGTCCCACAAGGTTCCATCTTAGGGCCTTTACTTTTTCTTGTCTCCATCAATGACCATTCATCTGTAGCATCATCAGAGGCCAAATACACTACTGGCCATTAAAATTGCTACACCGAGAAGAAATGTATATGATAAACCAGTATTCATTGTACAAATATATTATACTAGAACTGACATGTGATTACATTTTCACGCAATTTGGGTGCCTATATCCTGAGAAATCAGTACCCAGAACAACCACCTCTGTCCGTAATAACGGCCTTGATACGCCTGGGCATTGAGTCAAACAGAGCTAGGATGGCGTGTACAGGTACAACTGCCCATACAGCTTCAACACAATACCACAGTTCATCAAGAGAAGTGACTGGCGTATTGAGACGAGCCAGTTGCTCGGCCACCATTGACCAGACGTTTTCAATTGGTGAGAGATCTGGAGAATGTGCTGGCCAGGGCAGCAGTCGAACATTTTCTGTACCCAGAAAGGCCCGTACAGGACCTGCAAAATGCGGTCGTGCTTTATCGTGCTGAAATGTAGGATGTCGCAGGGATCGAATGAAGGGTAGAGCCACGGGTCGTATCACATCTGAAATGTAACGTCCACTGTTCAAAGTGCCGTCAATGCGAACAAGAGGTGACCGAAACGTGTAACCAATGGCACCCCATACCATCACGCCGGGTGATACGCCAGTATGGCGATGACGAATACACGCTTCCAATGTGCGTTCACCGCGATGTCGCCAAACATGGATGCGACCATCATGACGCTGTAAACATAACCAGTGTTCATCGGAAAAAATAACGTTTTGCCATTCGTGCACCCAGGTTCGTCGTTGAGTACACCACTGCAGGCGCTCCTGTCTGTGATGAAGCGTCAAGGGCAACCGCAACCATGGTCTTCGAGCTGGTAGTCCATGCTGCTGCAATCGTCGTCGAACTGTTCGTGCAGATGGTTGTTGTCTTGCGAACGTCCTGATCTGTTGACTCAGGGATCGAGACGTGGCTGCACGGTCCGTTACAGCCATGCGGATAAGATGCCTGTCATCTCGACTGCTAGTGATACAAGGCCGTTGGGATCCAGCACGGCGTTCCATATTACCCTCATGAACCCACCGATCCCGTATTCTGCTAACAGTCATTGGATCTCGACCAACGCGAGCAGCAATGTCGCGATACGATAAACCACAATCGCGTTAGGGTACAATCCGACCTTTATCAAAGTCGGAAACGTGATGGTACGCATTTCTCCTCCTTACACGAGGCATCACAATACCGTTTCACCAGGCAACGCCGGTCAACTGCTGTTTGTGTATGAGAAATCGGTTGGAAACTTTCCTCATGTCAGCACGTTGTAAATGTCGGCCACCGGTGCCTACCTTGTGTGAGTGCTCTGAAAGCTAATCATTTGTATATCACAGCATCTTCTTCCTGTCGGTTAAATTTCGCGTCTGTAGCACGTCATCTTCGTAGTGTAGCAGTTTTAATGGCCAGTATTGTATGTTTTGTTTGCAGATGACCCAAAATTTGCAATAAACAGCAAATGAAGTACAGTCTTAGAAAGACTGATAAATGAAATTATAACGAAATGTACATCTAATCTAATCTCTGATCGTGACTGCTGTGGACTACGTGAACATTACTGACCATCACCTGCACTTTTTCACGCTTGATGTCTTCTCCGGCGGCGATGGCATCTTTCACCAGGATAATTATCCGCGTCACAAGGCTACAATCGTTCTACAGTGCTTTGAAGGGAATGATAGTATGCCCATGTTGATGTGTTTGACACTAAATACATACGTTTCCTAATCTGACAGTACCTATCTGCAACGCTACTGAGTGCCATCTCTGCATTTCACAATCCACCGAGAGTTGCTTGAGCTGTGTGTACGCACGTGGCGCCACATACCTCCGAAAACCTACCAAGGACTTTCAAGTCCATGACAAGCAGAACTGCTGGCGTAGTGAGTTTCAAAGCGGGTAAATAACACGCTTTTAAGCAGTTAGTCTTAATACTTTGACTAATTAGTAAATACAGAACATGTTGACTGCTAATTTCTTGAGGACATTCACTTTATTATTACGAAAACTATACAAAGTAAAAAAAGGCCTCCAAAAAGAATTGGAGGCTTCAGCATCGACTAAAGCTATCTGTGACGAACAGTCTGATTAAGTGTTGACAACGGCAATGAGATGACTGTTCGATCTCTGACAAAGATGTCGCATTAGTTAAAAAATAAACATGTGAATGAATACAAAAGAAAAATTGCGAACTGAAATCTTAAAACTGAAACCGACGATATAAATACATATTTTGTACAAAATCATTGTCATTATCAACATGCACATTATCGAGGCTAATGTCGGAATTAATCTTAGACGCCTTCCTAAGTTGTCATCGCTCACTTTGATAGTTTAATCTCATACGAGTGAGAGGTACGATGCTGGCTGATTACATAAATACCAGCCTGCCTGCCTAAGTCGTTTATCCTCGCCATCTCCAGATTCGTTGGTTTTCCTGCGAGTTTCCCCTGACCTCAATACCTGCGCCTCTCAAGAGCACACCGACTTAAAAATTTATGGCTCGTGAAGTTTGTCAATTATTTCACCTCTGAGGACACAAAGCAAACTTTGAAAGCCCCCGTTCCCTCTCCCCGCTTCAACGACGCCAGCTGACTAGGGAATTCCATAGAGTTTGCTCTGTCAGCGCTTTTCAGAATTCGCAAGCCGCAGAGCAAAGGTTAAAGTTCGCCTGCACGAACGAAAATAACAAGTAAAAATACATCGGAGTCCAGAAACTAATCGACGTGACCTTAATGCGTCTGCACACTTCTGATTTTTGCATCCTACTCAATCACTGCATCAGTCTGTATGATGTTGTTTGTTGTTGTTGTGGTCTTCAGTCCTGAGACTGGTTTGATGCAGCCCTCCACGCTACTCTATCCAGTGCAAGCTTCTTCATCTCCCACTACCTACTGCAGGCTACATCCCTCTGAATCTGCTTAGTGTATTCATCTCTTGGTCTCCCTCTACGATTTTTACCCTCCACGGTGCCCTCCAATACCAAATTGGTGATCCCTTGATGCCTCAGAACATGTCCTGCCAACCGATCCCTTCTTCTAGTCAAGTTGTGCCACAAACTCCTCTTCTCCCGATCCTATTCAGTACCTCCTCATTAGTTATGTGATCTACCCACCTAATCTTCAGCATTCTTCTGTAGCACCACATTTCGAAAGCTTCTATTCTCTTCTTGTCCAAACTAGTTATCGTCCATGTTTCACTTCCATACATGGCTACACACCATACAAATACTTTCAGAAACGACTTCCTGACACTTAAATCTATACTCGATGTTAACAAATTTCTCTTCCTCAGAAACGCTTTCCTTGCCATTGCCAGTCTACATTTTATATCCTCTCTACTTCGACCATTGTCAGTTATTTTGCTCCCCAAATAGCAAAACTCCTTTACTACTTTAAGTGTCTCATTTCCTAATCTAATTCCCTCAGCATCACCCGACGTAATTTGACTACATTCAATTATCCTCGTTTTGCTTTTGTTGATGTTCATCTTATATCCTCCTTTCAAGACACTGTCCATGCCGTTCAGCTGCTCTTCCAAGTCCTTTGCTGTCTCCGACAGAATTATAATGTCATCGGCGAACCTTAAAGTTTTTATTTCTTCTCCATGGATTTTAATACCTACTCCGAATTTTTCTTTTGTTTCCTTTACTGCTTGCTCAATATACAGATTGAACAACATCGGGGAGAGGCTACAACCCTGTCTCACTCTCTTCCCAACCACTGCTTCCCTTTCATGTCCGTCGACTCTTATAACTGCCATCTGGTTTCTGTACAAATTGTAAATAGCCTTTCGCTCCCTGTATTTTACTCCTGCCGCCTTCAGAATTTGAAAGAGAGTATTCCAGTCAACATTGTCAAAAGCTTTCTCTAAGTCTACAAATGCTAGAAACGTAGGTCGGCCTTTTCTTCATCTAGCTTCTAAGATAAGTCGTAGGGTCAGTATTGCCTCACGTGTACCCACATTTCTACGGAATCCAAACTGATCTTCCCCAAGGTCAGCTTCTACCAGTTTTTCCAATCGTCTGTAAAGAATTCGCATTAGTATTTTGCAGCCCTGACTTATTTAACTGATATTTCGGTAATTTTCACATCTGCTTTCTTTGGGATTGGAATTATTATATTCTTCTTGACGCCTGAGGGTATTTCGCCTGTCTCATACATCTTGCTCACCAGATGGTAGAGTTTTGTCTGGACTGGCTCTCCCAAGGCTGTCAGTAGTTCTAATGGAATGTTGTCTACTCCCGGGGCTTTGTTTCGACTTAGGTCTTTCAGTGCTCTATCAAATTCTTCACGCAGTATCATATCTCCCATTCCATCTTCATCTAAAACCTCTTCCATTTCTATAATATTGCACTCAAGTACATCTCCCTTGTATAGACCCTCTACATACTCCTTCCAACTTTCTGCTTTCCCTTCTTTGCTTAGAACTGGGTTTCCATCTGATCTCTTGATATTCATGCAAGTGGTTCTCTTTTCTCCAAAGGTCTCTAATTTTCCTGTAGGCAGTATCTATCTTACCCCTCGTGAGATAAGCCTGTACATCGTTACATTTGTCCTCTAGCCATCCCTGCTTAGCCATTTTGCACTTCCTGTCGAGCTCATTTTTCAGACGTTTGTATTCCTTTTTGCCTGCTTCATTTACTGCATTTTTAAATTTTCTCCTTTCATCAACTAAATTCAATATTTCTTCTGCTACCCAAGGATTTCTACTAGCCCTCGTCTTTTTACCTACTTGATCCTCTGCTGCCTTCACTACTTCATCCCTCAAAGCTACCCATTCATCTTCTACTGTATTTCTTTCCCCCATTCCTGTCGATTGTTCCCTTATGCTCTCCCTGAAACTCTGTACAACCTCTGGTTCTTTCAGTTTATCCAGGTCCCATCTCCTTATATTCCCACTTTTTTGCAGTTTCTTCAGTTTTAATCTACAGGTCATAACCAATAGATTGTGGTCAGAGTCCACATCTGCCCCTGGAAATGTCCTACAATTTAAAACCTGGTTCCTAAATCTCTGTCTTACCATTATATAATCTATCTGATACCTTTTAGTATCTCCAGGTTTATTCCATGTATACAACCGTCTTTCATGATTCTTAAACCAAGTGTTAGCTATGATTAAGTTGTGCTCTGTGCAAAATTCTACCAGGCGGCTTCCTCTTTCATTTCTTAGCCCCAATCCATATTCACCTACTACGTTTCCTTCTCTCCCTTTTCCTACACTCGAATTCCAGTCACCCATGACTATTAAATTTTCGTCTCCCTTCACTATCTGAATAATTTCTTTTAATTCATCATATATTTCTTCAATTTCTTCATCATCTGCAGAGCTAGTTGGCATATAAACTTGTACTACTGTAGTAGGCATGGGCTTCGTGTCTATCTTGACCACAACAATGCGTTCGCTGTGCTGTTTGTAGTAACTTACCCGCATTCCTATTTTTTTATTCATTATTAAACCTACTCCTGCATTACCCCTATTTGATTTTGTATTTATAACCCTGTAATCACCTGACCAAAAGTCTTGTTCCTCCTGCCACCGAACTTCACTAATTCCCACTATATCCAACTTGAACCTATCCATTTCCCTTTTTAAATTTTCTAACCTACCTGCCCGATTAAGGGATCTGACATTCCACGCTCCGATTCGTAGAACGCCAGTTTTCTTTCTCCTGATAACGACGTCCTCCTGAGTAGTCCTCGCCCGGAGATCGGAATGGGGGACTATTTTACCTCCGGAATATTTTACCCAAGAGGACGCCATCATCATTTATCCATACAGTAAAGCTGCATGCCCTCGGGAAAAATTACGGCCGTAGTTGCCCCTTGTTTTCTGCCGTTCGCAGTACCAGCACAGCAAGGCCGTTTTGGTTAGTGTTACAAGGCCAGATCAGTCAATCATCCAGACTGTTGCCCCTGCAACTAATGAAAAGGCTGCTGCCCCTCTTCAGGAACCACACGTTTGTCTGTCCTCTCAACAGATACCCCTCCGTTGTGGTTGCACCTATGGTACGGCTATCTGTATCGCTGAGGCACGCAAGCCTCCCCACCAACGGCAAGGTCTATGGTTCATGGGGGGAGTCTGTACGATATTAGATTAAATACACTATGTTATCAAAAGTACCCGGACACCTGGCTGAAAATGAATTACAAGTTCGTGACGCCCTCCATCGGTAACGCTGGAATTGAATATGGTGTTGTCCCACCCTTAGCTTTGATGACAGCTTCCAATCTCGCAGGCATACGTTCAATCAGGTGCTGTAAGGTTTCTTGGGGAATGGCAGCCTATTCTTCATGGAGTGCTGCATTGAGGAGACGTATCGATGTCGGTAGGTGAAGCCTGATACGATGTCGGCGTTCCAAAACATCCCAAAGGTGTACTGTAGGATTCAGGTCATGACTCTGTGCAGGCCAGTCCATTACAGGGATGTTACTGTCGTGACACCACTCCGCCACAGGCCGTGCATTATGAACAGGTGCTCAATTGTGTTGAAAGATGCAATCGCCATCCCCGAATTGCTCTACAATAGTGGGAAGCAAGAAGGTGCTTAAAACATCCGTGTAAGCTTGTGCTGTAATAGTGCCACGCAAAACAACAATGGGTGCAAGCCGCCTCCATGAAAAACACGACCACACCATAACACCACCGCCTCCGACTTTAACTGTTGGCACTACACACGCTGGCAGATGTTCATCGAACATTCCCCACACCCACACCCTGCCATCGGATCGAAACAGTGTGTACCGTGATTCGTTACTTCACACAACGTTTTTCCACTGTTCAATCGTCCAATGTTTACGTTACTTACACCAAGCGAGGCGTCGTTTGGCATTTACTGGCTTGATGAGTGGCTTACGAGCAGCCGCTCGACCATGAAACCCAAGTTTTCTCACCTCCCGCCTAACTGTCATAGTACTTGCCGTGGATCCTGATGCAGTTTGGAATTCCTGTGTGATGGACTGGATAGATGTCTGCCTATTACACATTACGACCCTTTTCAACTGTCGGCTGTCTCTGTCAGTCAACACACAAAGTCACCCTGTACGCTTTTGTGCTGTACGTGTCCCTTCGCGTTTCCACTTCACTATCACATCGGAAACAGTGGACATAGTGATGCTTAGGAGTGTGAAAATCTCGAGTACAGACGTATGACTCAAGTGACACTCAATCACCTGACCACGTTCGAAGTCCGTGAGTAGAGCGCCCCGTTCTGCTCTCTCACGGTGCCTAATGACTATTGAGGTCGCTGATATGGAGAACGTGGCAGTAGGTGGCACCACAATGAACCTAATATGAAAAACGTATGTTTTTGGTGGTATACGGATACTTTTGATCACATAGTGTATGTGTTCTCAGCGAACTTTCTTTTACTCGGAGTTCAAAATTGTTGGTTGGTTTTTGGGGAAGGAGACCAGACAGCGTGGTCATCGGTCTCATCGGATTAGGGAAGGATGGGGAAGGAAGTCGGCCGTGCCCTTTCAGAGGAACCATCCCGGCATTTGCCTGGAGTGATTTAGGGAAATCACGGAAAACCTAAATCAGGATGGCCGGACGCGGGATTGAACCGTCGTCCTCCCGAATGCGAGTCCAGTGTCTTACCACTGCGCCACCTCGCTCGGTCAAAATTGTTCTTAGTTTTTTCTCCAACGCGTATAGTTGTTTCATAATCGAATAAAGTTTTTCTTTATTTTGTCTGACATATGAACCACTATGGACTAAGGTTGTTTCAACTGCTTCTCTTATCTCCTCCTACACATTTATATCATTTATAGATGTTTCTCTCTTCTTTACTCTGTGCGAGTGCCTCGAGTCTCTTGGGTTTTTCATGGAAACATTTGGAATCTCGCAATTTCTTAATGAGTGGCAGCCGCTTTTCATTGTCTTGCCTTTTCCAATCTCTCTGTACTAGGTGTTAACCAATTGTAATTACCAAAATGAGTCATCTGTGCTTTTGTCAGTCATTGGGATTCATCCTTTGGATGTGACTCCGGAAAGCTATTTTTCTTTTTGAACCATGTCTTTCATTATTTCAGTATACGTATAAATTTCTCCATCATGACGTCTTCAGTACTTTTTTGCCCTTTAGCTGGTTCCAAAATTTTTCTTAGTATTTTTCTTTCCGTGATTTACAGTGTTTCTGTCTTTGCCGTTTTTGTTTAGAGTTACACATTCTGCTACATAAAGTGCTCCAAGGAAAATTGATGTAGGGTAGTTCTAAGTCTAGCGTGGTGAGACATCGATTTTTTGTTATACGGGGTGGTCTATTGATAGTGACCGGGCTAAATATCTCACGAAATAAGCGTCAAACGAAAAAGTACAACTTGTCTAGCTTGAAGGGGGAAACCAGATGGCGCTATGGTTGGCCCGCTAGATGGCGCTGCCATAGGTCAAACGGATATCAACTGCGTTTTTTTTTTAATAGGAACCCCCATTTTTATTACATATTCGTGTAGTACGTAAAGAAATATGAATGTTTTAATTTTACCACTTTTTTCGTTTTGTGAGCAGTTACCGTTGATGACCATGCAGCTTCGCTAGACATGTTGGGAATGTGGGTCTCACGGGGACCGTGCAAGGGATAAGTCCCTGCAGGCGCAATATCTTCCGTGCCCTCGGTGGCTCAGATGGATAGAGCGTCTGCCATGAAAGCAGGAGATCACGGGTTCGAGTCCCGCTCAGGTTTACATTTTCAACATGTCCCCAATGAAGGGTATCAACGCCTGTTTGCAGCTAGGGTGTCCATTTAATTATCATTTCTTTCTAGCGAAGCTGCATGGTCATCAACGGTAACTGTTCTAGCGGGAACAGATACTACCTTCATATATAGCAAGGCATCCTGGGCTTACATTTCAGCCAGATAATGCCCGTCTGCACACGGCGAGAGTTTCTACTGATTGTCTTCGTGCTTGCCAGCAAAGTCGTCGGATCTCCCCCAACTGGGAACATTCGGAGCATCAGCTTGACTTCCGCAAGGCGTTCGATACAGTTCCCCACAGTCGTTTAATGAACAGAGTAAGAGCATATGGACTATCAGACCAATTGTGGGATTGGATTGAAGAGTTCCTAGATAACAAAACGCAGCATGTCAATCTCAATGGAGAGAAGTCTTCCGAAGTAAGAGTGATTTCAGGTGTGCCGCGGGGGAGTGTCGTAGGACCAATGCTATTCACAATATACATAAATGACCTTGTGGATAACATCGGAAGTTCTCTGAGGGTTTTTGCGGATGATACTGTGGTATATCGAGAGACTGTAACAGTGGAAAACTGTACTGAAATGCAGGAAGATCTGCAACGAATTGTCGCATGGTGCAGGGAATGGCTATTGAATCTCAATGTAGACAAGTGTAATGTGCTGCGAATACATAGAAATAAAGACCTTTATCATTTAGCTACAGTATAGCAGGTCAGCAACTGGAAGCAGTTAATTCCATAAACTATCTGGGAATAGGGATTAGGAGAGAATTAAAATGGAATGATCATATAAAGTTGATCGTCGGTAAAGCAGGTGCCAGACTGAGATTCATTGGAAGATTCCTAAGGAAATGCAATCCGAAAACAAAGTACACTTGTTCGCCCACTGCTTGAATATTGCTCACCAGTGTGGGATCCGTACCAGATAGGGTTGATAGAAGAGATAGAGAAGCTCCAACGGAGAGCAGCGCGCTTCGTTACAGGATCATTTAGTAATCTCGAAAGCGTTACGGAGATGATAGATAAACTCCAGTGGAAGACTTTGCAGGAGAGACGCTCAGTAGCTCGGTACGGCCTTTTGTTGAAATTTCGAGAAAAATGGCTCTGAGCACTATGGGACTTAACATCTATGGTCATCAGTCCCCTAGAACTTAGAACTACTTAAACCTAACTAACCTAAGGACATCACACAACACCCAGACATCACGAGGCAGAGAAAATCCCTGACCCCGCCGGGAATCGAACCCGGGAACCCGGGCGTGGGAAGCGAGAACGCTACCGCACGACCACGAGATGCGGGCAAATTTCGAGAACATACCTTCACCGAGGAGTCAAGCAGTATATTGCTCCCTCCTACGTATATCTCGCGAAGAGACCATGAGGTTAAAATCAGAGAGATTAGAGCCCACACAGAGGCATACCGACAACCTTTTTTTCCACGAACAATACGAGACTGGAATAGAAGGGAGAACCAATAGAGGTACTCAAAGTACCCTCCGCTTGCCGATTATGGATGTAGATGTAGATCAGTGGGAGGGCCGTCCAACTGATCTGACTTGGCACGGTGTCCCTCAGGATAAACGATCCAATTTTTCTGAAAATGTAATCATTTGTTCCTGTGTACAGGTACATCTACCAATTTTCGTCTAATTCGGATAACTCATTAGTGGTGCGTCTCTTTTTTGTCTTATTCAGAGCGCATGAGCTAATACGTACAAATTACTGAACGCAATTAACAGCTGGCGCTCAGATTTCGTGGTCCATTTATAGGTGTTAATCCTAGTTTGTAACAAGATGCACCCTGCCTATATCCATACTCTACACTCTGAAGTGATTGGCAGAGGGAACATCCTATTGATCATCTAGTTTGGTTTCTTCCTGTCCCATTCAAGTGTGGAACGCTGGATAAATGATTGTTTAAAAACGCCTCTGTGCTCGGTGTAATTATTCTCATCTTATCTTGACGGCTCTACGGGGGCGATACGCAGAGAGTTAAGATACCCTAAATTTCTCACTTAATGTTTGTTACGGAAACACTGTAAGTGATCTTTCGCAGGGTAGTTGGCGTACGTCTACAAGTTCTGCCATTTCAACTATTTCAATGACTCCGAGACATTCCTCCATGGGTTTGCAAACCTGTCGCTATTCGTGATGTCCTTCTATGTATTCGTTCAATATCCCTTGTGATACGTGTTTTATAGGGTTCCCACAAATTTGGGAAATATTCTATGGTGGTTTGAACGAGCATTTTGTAAGCTTTTTCTTTCCTCGACTATATTTTCCCAGTATCCGACGAATTAACTGTAGTCTACCTCTTGCCTTACCTGTAACTGGGCCTATGTGATCAATCTGTACCCGCAAATTACCACACCTGGGATTTTATATGAGTTGACTCAAAATGATTCAAATGGCTCTGAGCACTATGGGACTGAACATCTGAGGTCATCAGTCCCCTAGCACTTAGAACTACTTAAACCTAACTAACCTAAGGACATCACACACATCCATGCCAGAGGCAGGATTTGAACCTGCGACCGTAGCGGCCGTGCGGTTCCAGACTGAAGCGCCTAGAACCTCTCGGCCACCCCGGCCGGCTATGAGTTGACTGATTCCTAATTGTGACTTATAGGTATTAATGTAGTAGGGTACTGCGTTTTTCCGATTTTTGAAGTGCTCAGTATTACAGCTTTGAACACTGAAAGCTAATTGCCAATTTGAATCCAATTTAAAATCTTATCAAGATCTGACTGAATATTGGTGGAGCGTTTTTCTCACAGTAAATTTTACAGATTTTTTTATATTACTTCATCATCTGCGAAGAGTCTGAAGTATTGTAAGTAGGCTATTTAGGTTTTCTTATTGGTAACGCCACGTAGCGCTCTGTATGAAAATCACTGGCTGTGCTGTGTGCAGTCTGTGGCTAGTTTGCGTTGTTGTCTGCCAGTGTAGTGTTGGGCAGCTGGATGTGAACAGCGCGTAGCGTTGCGCAGTTGGAGGTGAGCCGCCAGCAGTGGTGGATGTGAGGAGAGAAATGGCGGAGTTTTGAAATTTGTAAGACTGGATGTCATGAACTGCTATATATATTATGACTATTATGGTAAATGCATAGTTTGTTCTCTATTAAAATCTTTCATTTGCTAAATATGCCTATAGTAGTTAGTACCTTCAGTAGTTTGAATCTTTTATTTAGCTGGCAGTAGTGGCGCTCGCTGTATTGCAGTAGTTTGAGTAACCAAGATTTTTGTGAGGTAAGTGATTTGTGAAACGTATAGGTTAATATTAGTCAGGGCCATTCTTTTGTAGGGATTTTTGAAAGTCAGATTGCGTTGCGCCAAAAAATATTGTGTGTCAGTTTAAGCACAGTCTTGTTTAATATTTCAAATGGGACGTTTCATATGTCGACCCTTAGCCGAGGATACCTCACTGGAATCTTCTGATTTTTTCTTGTAGTTTGTGTAATTAGTGTAGCTTTTGTTTATTGCTAGCGCGTAATTGTAGAGAGAATCTCCTTTGTAGTTGCAGTCTTTCACTGTTGTACAATAAAACAGTTGTGGCATGCATGTAGATTTGCACCAAGTATTTCTCAGCTGCGCTTGCAATTAACTAGATATTATTTTCAGTGCTATGTTAATGTGTTTTCTTATTTGTGCTCTTCAAATTGTGCTTTTCTGTGTTATTGTGTGAAATATTGTGACAATAATGGCGTGTGAAAACGCAACACTAGGCTCCAAAGTAAACTGAGAAATAATAGTGACGACGAGCGTAGCTTATCAGCACCACTGTATAATGAATTAACAGACATTCGAGGTATTAATTTGGTATTTGTGAATAGGGAAATGGAGCGAGCGGCAAATAATGGCGTAGACAGTGAAACAATTAGTGAACAGGGAAGCATTATCGATCGATCGGTCGGCAACAGCTCGCCTCAGAATCCGAAATGACAGGACACAATCTCGCAAATACTGTAGATTCAGGTTTTGGGTCCTCACCGTTTTCTCAAATAAGTAAAGACACATTTTCTGCTTGTCAAAATGTGAATGTTGCCGGTGCAAATTCGCTGCCGAAAAGCACTGAGGAACATGTTTCAGACACCAGTGCATTGTTATTACAATTAATGCAACAAATGGAACAAAAGCTTCAAAAGTTAGACACAATGGAACAAAATCAGAGACAAACACAGCAAAAGCTTCAAAAGTTACACACAATGGAACAAAATCTTCAAAAGTTAGACACAATGGAACAAAATCTTCAAAAGATAGACACCTTGGAACAAAATCAGAGACAAACACAGCAATAGCTTCAAAAGTTAGACACAATGGAACAAAATCTTCGGAAGTTAGACACCACGCTTGAACAAACACGTGAAACTACTGAGTTACATAACATTGAATCGAAATGTCAAAAAGTCTGTAATGATGTAAAAACACAAATTTGTGAGCATTTTCAACCTATTTTTTCGTGGCATGAAAATGCATTACAGAATCACGAAGCAGCCATAAAAGAACTGCAAACTATTGTTCATGAAAATCATGAGACCTTGCAAGCTAAAATTGATTCAGTTGCATCTACCGATTCGGTTACGCAACTTGCAAAAACTCAGGAAAACTTAAAGGACACAGTAGATACTCTGAAAATTGGTTCAGAAAGGCACATGGAGGAAATTAGTTCATTATCAGAGAAAGTAGTTGAACTTTCGGATCAGCTAAATAATTTATCTACGAAGGTAGATGATAATCTGAATGACACAAAACCGGTAGTCTTTAATGACACAGCAGAGTGCGAACAAATTAGGAAATTCAAACAAAATCAGAATCAAATTAATACGCAACACCAAAGAGAAATCCGGGAAGTACAAGATCAGCTGACACAGGTAATACAAGAATTACGTATTTCAGGGGACATAGAAATACGGAACAGCCACAAAATAATAACACAGCGCATTTCGGAAATTATGAAAGAAATTGGCAAGGTGCACCGAATTTTGAAATGGAACCGCCGAAACGACGTAACAATGACCGATATGCGACTCGCCGACATGATGATTTTGATTATAAGCTGTTCTTTACTACACTTAAATTTAAAACATTTAAGAATTCTGGCAACGACATTCATCCAAAAGCGTGGCTCCATCAATTCTCTCATTGTTTTCCTCCCAACTGGTCATTAGAGCACAAAGAAATGGTTCAAATGGCTCTGAGCACTATGGGACTCAACTGCTGAGGTCATTAGTCCCCTAGAACTTAGAACTAGTTAAACCTAACTAACCTAAGGACATCACAAATATCCATGCCCGAGGCAGGATTCGAACCTGCGACCGTAGCGGTCTTGCAGTTCCAGACTGCAGCGCCTTTAACCGCACGGCCACTTCGGCCGGCATTAGAGCACAGATTAGAATTTATGTGTGGCTATTTAGAGAATGAACCAGCTGTAAGAATGCGATCAATCATTCACGATTGTCACAGTGAAGGAGAATTTTACCATGCCTTCCTCTCAGCATATTGGTCTCGAGCTACACAAGACCGAGTAAAACATAGCATCATAATGATGAAACATTTCGAACAATCTGAATTTTCCAGTCTTGTGAAATATTTTGAAGACATGTTGCACAAGAATCAGTACCTGTCAAACCCATACAGCCCCTCAGAACTCATCCGCATTTGCTTAATCAAATTACCTGAACATTTAAGAAATATTATTTTGGCAGGGCGTAGCAAAGACGACATTGAAGCTTTTCAGGGACTCTTACAAGATTTAGAAATTGACACAGACAGTCGCGGGATGCGAAAACAGGAAAACAATCACTACAGGTCACATCCGTCACAATTCCGTGACGACAGAAACAATAACTGGACACGACAAGTCTATTCTTACAACGCAAATCGTGACCAAAACAGACACCACCCATATGACAACCACTGGCAGAATAATAATAGTTACAGAGAAAGATCTCATTTCCGTAGTAATGAATATGACAGAGATTACCATAGAAACAGACAATATGGGAACAAAAACAATTATTATCAAGGGAGACAGAATAACTTCAGACGCAACAGTTCAGCGCGCAGTTACGATTCAGGAAGAAATTCCCCACCACGTGACCGGCAAGAAAGAAACTATGGAATCTACCGACATGACGACAGACGATATAATCGTAACGACAGACCTGAATTGCATCAGAACTGGCGAACTTCAAACAGGGCAGGGCCTTCTCGTCAAGGTGAATTTGTAGAAGTTAGGTCTCTTAATCCCAATAACGACGCACGCCAACAAAGAGATAGCAGACAATGACTCGCACCGCAGGCAGCCGCGTGCACCGGCTGGCTCAGAGAAAAATAACATAGACGCTAACCTTGAGAAAAAGTCCTGTATTCTTTATCGACGTATACCGCATGATAATTGCGTTCAGGTTGAAACTCTGCGTACTAGGAAGAGTAAAGGTTTACACCACATTTCACATGTAAAACCGTTTATTGAAAGATAATCTGCTTTTGAACTTTGTCTTTGCCATAAAACTTTTCACTTCACATTTCTAGTATGCATTGTCAGACTTAGAAACTGTTACCATGCAACAATGTTTGAAGTTAAATATCCAATCAAGAACCAAGAGAACTTATTTAAACAGAAATTACGAATGCATTGTTATAGTGAACAGACGTCACAGTGTTATTGTGTGTGTACATTCTTGCTTGTTAGTTGCACGATTACATAACACCCATAAGGCTTACATACTTAGAACATATACTGGTACTGCTAATGAGATTTTAATGCAACATTTTGGTTTACTTGAAAATACATTCTGGATTTAAAGTACTTTCAGCGCAATACCAGATGACACAGTGGTTAGTTTATGTGACAGCTACACGATTTTATCACGACGCTACTAATGAGTGACAATTTACAATGTTGCTTTTGCGGTGTTTTTGTTTTATATCTGCACAGTTTTTCTGTATTATTCTGGAAAGTAAAACATGTTTTAGTAGTAACTTTTGTGGTATAGCTACAATGAGACTGCCTTTTCCGTAGCACAACAATACATTACAGCACAGTACTTTCTTCATCACGGCAATAAGCGTAATAACTAATATATCTATATGCAAAGCATTTCACTTTATCATGAGGTAAGTACATTGACTTTTGCAGAACTTAGCTTTCGGAGGACGATAACTATGACACTTCCACAGAGATTTTCTTACAACAAGACACACAGTTTAGCGCTACAGTACACGTATTTGAGTGATTCATTTTGTACTTAAAACATTTATTTTTAAAGATATTTGAAGTACAATGATACAAAGGTTTTCTGTGATACATTTCATTCCATTGCTGTAATCTGTAACACCTGAGGGTATTATTCATTAATCCTCAGGGGGGTACACGCTTACTTTGTGTACCATGTGTTTGGCAAGCACAAGGAGCCCTAGCTAATATGGTATTTGCTTATACAACTTTACACATCGGTACCATATTTCTTTAACACAGAATTACACAGCTATCTGATTATTTAACAGAGAAACAAAAATTTTTTTACTATGTCAGTCACACATGTTTACGCAATTACACAGTTGGATAATTTCACACTTATGAAATTGTATTTTGTCTGTACTTTGTGAACAGTTCATATTTTTCGGAACCATTGTGATACTATGAGAGCTTAGAATGACATATTTGGTATGGGATAATTATTTTTAAAGTACGTTGGAGGAAGATGACGCTATTGAAGTGGCAGAGATTTTTTTTAGGTTTTGAAATTATTGGAGGAAGCTACGACGATTTTGAGATTTGGCTGAGGTTTTATGATGTTATGGTGACGATGTGTATTACGCTGTTGCGGTATGTTTATGATCAATAAGCTGATGCTATATGAGGAATGTGATCACGTGTTTATATGTATATGAATAATGAATAGAAGTTAGGGACTCTGGTTTCTGAAAAAGGATGTTGGAAACCAAGAATTGTACTTCAAGAGTTATGATTTGTGTGTCCATGCGTGAATGTATCACAATGCCGGCGAAAATTTTTTGGACACTGTTATATTCATAGGATTTTGTTTCTACACATTTGCAACGCAAATTCTCGACCTGTGAAATTTTTTTATGATACTGTCACTGTAGTGCAAACTGGTGTCGTAAATATTTCTGTAAGAAAGTTAAGTGACCACGTTCACGTAAAGCGTCGTGGGCGCCCAGCTGTGCGACAGACGCCCGGAAAAAGCCATTAGTGTGTGGCTTTCAGAGGTACAGGTGGAGAAAAAAGGAGGCCATTATCCTCGCTATTGACATTTCTTTGTAGAAAGTATCGCAAATACGACACGCTCAAACTTGAAAACATATGATTACACTGTGGAGCTCTTAATTTATGATATTTACTGAAATGCCTAATGAAATGACGAGAAATATTTTATGTCTATACACCAGATTATGACTACTGTCTTTCTAGTTGAGAGATTTTTTTACTACCTTATGAAATGCCATATGGCTAATGAATCATGTTTCATGCCTTCCTATGTACATATTTGCTCATTTTGTTTCATATCTAGTTTCTAGCTGCACTGCAGCATTGGTTAACATAAAATTCAATAGATGTACTAATATCACTATTTTCTGTCTACAGACCCAGTAAAGAATAATTTTATGATGTACTTTCGTAGAAAAGAGAGCACAAATAGACATTTCTCCTCACAGGAATTGCATAAATAATTTTTTTAATGACTTGGTAACTTTCTTGCAGAGTAAGTTTTTGTGATGCATCACTGTAGTGTTAAGATGTGATATAGGTATTAAACAAGGCCATTTTTACTGTAATATTTTTTCTGCTTGAGCTTTGTCATGTTTAGATATAAGTTATTGCATTTGCCGCTGCTGTTTGCCAGGCATAGTGCTACTAAATTTTACTTTGTATTACTCTGTTAAGCTAGTATTACTACTGATTTATTTTTCTTGTTACTGCACATTGGCTCATATTAGTTGTAATGTTGCATTTGCTTGGTAATTTAGATTTACTGTAGCTTGCTTTGCCAATTTCCGTTTTTTTTGTCATTGCTGTTTGTGTTAATTGTTTTGTGCTGCTGCATTGCTTCGTCCCTTAGTTTAGCATCTGAGCTCAGTAGATTTAAGTTAGCTTATGATGGGGTAGGCTATATGTGAGAACGAGTTGTGATGAATTGGAAGAAATGAATTGGGAAGGTATAAGAAAATAGTTTGGCCAAAAAAGAATTTTGAAAGAGGATGTGAACAGAATACAGAAAGCATGCTTGGATAGGATTTTTTTTGGTGGAAACAAATGTTGAAATAAGGGGAAAGATTTACAGAACGAAGTTTTGGATTGGACTGCAGTATCAAATGTCACACTGAAAACGAACCCTGTCTTTCCTTTTGCATTATTCCGCTATGTGTTTATGTACCCTTGTGTATTTGTCTTTTTCCTGTCTTTAAGTGTTTAGCTAATAAGATTTATGTTGTAGAATTTTTCAAATACTATGTTTACTTTGTAAAGATGTTTAGACATTATTTATTCTGTTTTGTTTTAATGCTCATGTGTGAAGCTGATGTTTCAAAAGTTATTCTGATCTTTTATGTATTTACTTATGTCATAATTCCAATAACACTGATGTATATCTTATTTCGATTCTTCTGTAAAGCCTGCATTACCACAAATGTTATCTGTATTGTTATGTTCTTTAATGATGTATTTTGTACCTTTGTTATTGTATTCTTATGTTATAAAATTGTAATTGACACCAATTCATCAAATTAAGTAACTTGTAAGTTACATTTCACTGCACACGTTTCTGTTGGTCATAGTATATCGACAATATGTGAGAAGTAGGGACTGTTAGTGTTCGCACGTGGATTAATAATTCAGCAAGGGACTCGATAACAGCATTGCTGGTTCTAAGGATAATTCCAAAAACTTTGTGAGTGCACAAGTGGTGGTTTATGGACTTGCTATATTCTCTGCAAGACTCTTCGGTGGTGATTGTGTACCTGCACAGTCGCAACAGATGGCTGCTGGCCGTCTCTACAAGGACTACAGTGGGTCTGCATCTTTGATGGCCCACCAATACCATTATTTCTACAAGGACTGCACTGGGTCTGCACCTCTGATGGCCCACCAATACCGTAATCTCTACCAGGACTACAGTGGGTCTACTCTGTGATGACCTACCTACCAGTATTCTTCAAAACTTCGACTGACTCTGCGGTGGGTTTCCTCTGTTGTGGCCCATTACCTGTCTGCATGTCGAGAGTCAGCACTGCCTTTCCGTTGGAAGGACAACACTACTTCTTCAAGACTGCATGGAAATCCACTACTTCCGTGTGCATTTTCTTTTACTGCTCAGACTTTGAGAAAAACACAGCAATTTTACTGTGATGAATGATCAGGACTGTCTTTATGGACTGTGAGAAAATTTTAGCTTTTGACCAACATTGTATCAATAAGTGTGTGCATTTGATATCTTTGTTATTGTAATTATGAAAAATTTTAACAAATATGTATTGGCCAGTGCCCAAAACAATTTGTAAAATTTTTTGTGGGGAGCATGGGGACTATGTAAGTAGGCTATTTAGGTTTTCTTATTGGTAACGCCACGTAGTTCTCTGTATGAAAATCACTGGCTGTGCTGTGTGCAGTCTGTGGCAAGTTTGCATTGTTATCTGCCATTGTAGTGTTGGGCAGCTGGATGTGAACAGCGCGTAGCGTTGCGCAGTTGGAGGTGAGCCGCCAGCAGTGGTGGATGTGAGGAGAGAAATGGCGGAGTTTTGAAATTTGTAAGACTGGATGTCATGAACTGCTATATATATTATGACTATTAAGGTAAATACATTGTTTGTTCTCTATTAAAATCTTTCATTTGCTAACTATGCCTATCAGTAGTTAGTACCTTCAGTAGTTTGAATCTTTTATTTAGCTGGCAGTAGTGGCGCTCGCTGTATTGCAGTAGTTCGTGTAACCAAGATTTTTGTGAGGTAAGTGATTTGTGAAACGTATAGGTTAATGTTAGTCAGGGCCATTCTTTTGTAGGGATTTTTGAAAGTCAGATTGCGTTGCGCCAAAAAATATTGTGTGTCAGTTTAAGCACAGTCTTGTATAATATTTCTAAGGGGACGTTTCAGTATATATTACTATTGGCTATATTAATATACAACATGAGCAGCAATTGACCCGCCACGCTTGTCTGGGGTGCACCTAAAGTTACTTCTACTCTCCACTCTCTCTCTATAGATTACTATTGCCTGCCATAGAACAGAAGGAAATCTAATTAAATGAGGGTTAGCAGTTTTTTGCGTGTGATACAGTGGAAGAATTGTCGGCAAGTACAGAACAAAAATGTCGTAGTAGTTCCGAGATACGAAGAGCAAGTTTCAGGTTTGAACGTCCAGTCGACTAAGAGGTCATTACAGACGGAGTAAAAGCATGGATTCGACACTGTTGAGGAAGCAGACTGATCGTGTCCTTACCACGGTGTTCTGTTCGGACGATTTGAACTCTGTTGGAAACACTTTCAATGAGGTGTCTGAATATCTGTGGAGGAACAGCAGCCCATTCTTTCTCAAGAGCCGAAATCAGAAAAACTAGTGTTGCTGGATTATGTGGTTCTAACTCATCCTGAAGGTGTGCCATTCGGTTCACGTCGGGACTGTGGCCAGGCCAGCACATTTCAGGAATGCTATTGTCAGCGTCCCGTTGTCTCACAGATGCTGCTTTATGACAATGTGTACTGCCATGTTGATACAAACAATCATTGTCTCCGAACTTTTCTACTGAACGCAATACACAATGCTGTAAAATGTATTCGTATCATTTCGCATTTAATGGTTTCTTCAGCGTAACGAGGGGATCACACCCTAATCACGAAAAACGCCCTCATCCCATAACACCAACTCCTCCATACTTCTTGTTTCTATAGGCATTCGCCACACCCAAACCCATACATCAAATTGCCACAGAGAACAGTCTGTTTCTGCGCTTCATATCACTCGTTTCCAGTCATCCAGTATCTAGGAGCGTTGCTCTTTACAACCACTCCAGCGTCGCTTACCACTGACTATACAAATGCGTGTCTTACGAGGAGTTATAGTACCATTGGGTCACATTCTTTTTAACTCTCTTCGCGCAGTCATTGTGCTAGGTGGACTACATGTGATTTCTTACATAACACTCTAGAAAGCTCGACGGTTCCTGTCCGTTAGTACCTGGACTTGGTTTAGTTGCGGTTGTTCATTCGCATTACCACTTCAGAATCACATCATAAACAGTCGACTTAGGCAGTATTTTTTTCTAAGTCATCAGTCTTCTGACTAGTTTGATGCGGCCAACCACAAATCCCTCTCCTGTGCCAACCTCTTCAGCTCAGAATAGCACTTGCGACCTACGTTCTGTATAATTTCCAGTTATTTGCTATATTACAATCTCTGTCTTCCTCTATAATTTTTACCCTCTTCTACTCCCTCTAATACCATAGAAGTTTTTCCCTGATGTCGTAACAGACGTGCTACCGTCATGTCCCTTTTCCTTGTCAGTGTTTTCTGTATATTCCTTTTCTCGTCGATTCTTCGGAGAACCTCCTCATTCCTTACCACGTAATTTTCGACAATCCTCTGTAGCAGAGCACCTTAAATGCTTCAATTCTCTTATGTTGCGGTATTGCCACTACCATACAGTTATGTGCTCCAAACGTACATTCTGAGCTGTGCAAAGATTGCAGTTCCGCTGATAGAATTGAACATCCAACGACTAACCCATTTTCGAAGTCACTCAGCTCTCCTGACCGAGCCGTTCTACAATAGTACTCCCCGTCTCCTTTCATACTGGAGGGTCCACCTTCTGTGACATCTAGTGATGAATTCCACTTTACATAGCGGAGTCAGAATATCTTTGATCAGGAAGTCTGCTTAATGTTTTAGTAACGGTAATTCCTGAACACTTTTCTCGGTTCCATCTAATGTCCTCCGCCCATGATTTCTGAATGCGTTGCCTACCAGTGAACGCACTTTGCGAGTTTCTTAAGACAACTGCTCCCCAATGTTCGCCCTTCTGAAACAAACATAAGACAATCTGCCGATAGTGAGACGCAGATTTCTTTAAGACTGAATCCTCCGCTACCAAAATTTCCATCAATTCACACCTGATTTTTGAAAAAAAAAAGTTTTAAAAATGTTTTAATATAATCTTCCTTCACCAATTCCGAAGGAGGGAAGATAGGAAGAGTAGGGCTTAACCACCCGCCGATGACGACGCCTGTAGAGACGAAGCACAAGCTCCGACTGGGGAAAGAAATCGGGTAATTCCTTTCAAAGCAACCATCAGCATTTACATTAAGCAATTTAGGAAAAACCACGACTAAATCTGGATGGACTGATAGGGATTCGAACAGCTATCCTACTGAATGTGAGTCCAGTCACTTACCACTGTGATAACTTGCTCGGTATCCGTAGTTCAAGTAACCTTCTCTGAAATGTGCTTATCTCAAGCGTCCAGATTCAGTTAGCAGTCATCGACAAAGTTCTAGCAGTCCTTATATTTCTGCTGTAGAGGAAGACTTTCTACAGACTTTTAAATCGTTATTATTTCCATGCTACTCTTCATGATTTCGTTCTCGTTGGTTTAACCTTAAGTTCTGTGATGAGAAACCAGCCCATTCTATTAAAAATATGCTCTAAAGCTTTTACAATCTCTCGCAGAACGAATTGGTGCAGTGGTTACAGTTCCGAATTACTTGGTACGTTCAAGATTTAAATGCTCGTCCACTCGTTCAACTGTAGGTCTCCACCGTTTCCGAAAACACTTTAAGAGAAAAGTGGAACGTTTCTTTTGGTAGTATACGATTGGATTCTTGACACATCCTTGCTGTCCCCAGTTAGGTTTATGTGATTTTCCCAAATCACCTCAGATGAAGAACTGCACGGTTGTCTCAAAAGGGCACGATCGAATCCTGATACACACGTCTCCATTCAGAGATAATGCTCAGTCCCTGATGATCTCGTTGTAGGTAGAACGCTATTCCGTAAATATCCGTTTATTATACTTTACTATTAGCTATATTTGCAAAGTATACTTTAGTCTTAGCCGTATCAGCACCAACGTGATCATTGGTTTAGGTAGCGCAGTTCTAGTTCTGTTGAGGGGGGTGGGGGACACCTTTGGTTTCTGTTGCATAATATGCGAGCCGAACTCCACATTCCCATCACAAAGTTGATATCTACACGTACATCGCCATTGTATTCGCCCTTGAACTCACAGAATGCTACTTCTTTACACTCTAGATATAGTAATGGCAGTACGCATGCAACGATAAGAAAAATGAGTAACAGTGCTGTGTCTGGAGAGTCCATGTGGTAACAACGATGCGCATTAGCCAAAATATCTAGATGGAAGCTAGACTTCAACTCGAAACTCCGAAATGGGAGGGTGTGGGAACCAGCCTACTGATCCACGGCCAGATTGTGCGGTGGAGCTCGGCTCGCATATTATGCAAACGGCATGCTGACGTCCAGCCTGCGGCCGTTTTGCAAGTCAAACAGAGCGGCCTTCAGTTTAGCGTGTAAGTCCTAAGCGCAGTCCATACTGGCCACACAAATCAGTGAACGCGGCAGATGAAGCGACGCCATCTGCGTCTCTTCTAACGACCACAGGTGATTGCCAATCCGATTTGGAATAATTAATCTTTAGGTGGAACTTTCAATTTGCTCCACAGTGTTTACTGTGATAAAGCTTCCTATCAGATTAAAACTAGGTACTGGGTATGTGCTTCAACTTAGACCTATGCTTCGATGAGTAACGCTTTTCTAGCTGGAGCATCTTACAGCGACAACTTCCAGAGTGCCAAACCAAAGTTCCTTTCTTCTGTATTTTCAGGCTCGTAAATTGAAGCCCTCGGCTGTACTGTCAGGCGTGTTCATATATCTCGAATACAATCTGCCATATGGACAAAATATGTCGCTAGAATTTCCGTAGAGAATGAGTACTGAAATATTTATCGTGGAAAATGTCAAATATTCTTGTATCTGGAACAGAAGGATCGATGGGAACGATAGTGGTTCTGCACGATTCGATAGTTGCTGTGCGTTATTCCGAGATTGAAGAGATAATTGAAGTATAGAAAGAAAATTAGTCGGTAGCATTTAAAGTCATCCGTTCAACACCAATAATAAATTGTGCAACAGAATCCTGTCGAGACTGCAACACAGTTAGCGATTTCTTTTTTTCCATGAGATAAGGTTTTTCGTTCGGAGATAAATCACCAGTGGCGATTTCTGCGTTACGCTTGCATGGCTCCTTTTGTTGGCAGGTAGCTTTTGGTTTTCTTGTCGCAGCATAAACCAGTCCACACGTGTGTACCTTACTCACCAGTTCATCTGAAATTACAACGGAGTCATGTATGCCAGTGTGTTATTAAACAAGTAATGAAAATCAATAGATACCAAGATTTTGCTATAATGTTCGCTGTTAGTGTGAAAATAAATATAATTCCTTCAGATACGAGGGTATTCCCAAAAGCAAGATCTCCTATTTTTTTATAAGCACATAGACCTGTTTATTTCTACAATGATTTACATCAGTTTACACCTTGAACATTTAGCTATTTTTCGACATAATCACCATTTCTGTCGATGCATTTTTGTAGACGCTGTGGCAGTTTTTGTATGCCCATGTCATACCAGCTCGCCGCCATGCTATTCAGAAAGTTATGAACCTCTTCTTTCACCTCGTCGTCGGAGCTGAATCGCTTTCCGGCCACATGTTCTTTTAACCAGTCCAGAAAGTTGTCCTGTTCGGCTGCAAGGCGGTGAAAAAATGCGCGGGAAGCATCAACTCGTTGCCGCACGTGGTCCTCAGTCAGCATGCGTGGCACCCATCTTGCGCACACCTTCCGGTAGTTCAATGTTTCCTTTAAAATTCTGTGAGCGGTGCTTCGGGAAACCTCAGCAACCAACGTGCAGAGATCATCCAGGGTGATCCGCCTATCTTCACGCATGCTTTGCTCAACCTTCAACACTGTCTCCTCAGAAACTGACTGTCTCCCGCTCCTTTGTTGGTAGTGAATTTCAGTCCGACCAGCTGCAAACTCTCTACACCACTTACGAAGATTTTTGACATCCATGCACGACTCACCATACACTTCCGTCAATTGGCGATGGATTTTAATCGGCGCAGTGCCCTCTGCGTTCAAAAACCGAAAACTGTGCAAATTCGCACTTGGCGGTTAACATCCAACGGGAACTCCATTCTCAACGGCTGCCAAGCCAAGACTGAGCGCCTCAGCGCGGCGTGCGCATGTTTACAGACAGCGCGTGAAGCACTCTTCGTAACAGTGTGACCAAATGCCACACAAACAAAGTTCTGTACTTATAAAAATGTAGGAGACCTTACTTTTGGGATTACCCTCGTATTATATTGTAAACATGTGTAACAAATACAACGAATAACGGATAAGAATGAAACAATTACGACAAAATTTCCCAAACACTGCAGCTTTCACCGAGTGATACATACGTAAAACATATGAAGTTTCCCCTCGCCGAATATGGCCTCTAATTATTGCTCGAGTCAATTAAAGCGCATTTCCGATCACATATCCTCCTCGGGGGCTACCAACACACGAATTAGTCCTTGCGTTAGAAATTTTGCGTTAGAAATTACAAGGGTTTGGCCAAATTATGGAAACACCTTGAAAAATGCTTAGGTGAACATAAATGCAGATGCTTGCCAAATCTGTACGTTGCGCTGTTGTATTTGACCCCGGACGGCAAATGTGCTATGTCCCCAATACGTTGCAAGTGTCAGTCGGGCTCAGAAGAGTGTTCATTGTAATTGTGAACGCATTACGTCAGCGCTAGTGAATTTGAACTGGTAAAACGTTTCTGCTAATATGGAGGGTTCCGTAACTAAAGTAGTCGAAGTTTTGGTGTTTCATGAGGGACCATATCGAAAATTTACACCACATAGGGGAAAGCGGAGAAACATCATCTGCTTAGCCACAACGCAGACGGAAATGTGTACTGAGTAATCTTGGCACAAACTGGTTTATATTCCGGACAACCGCAGCTGTTGAAAGGCGTGATGTTAGGAAGAATTCCTCTTACAGCTGGTAAAATTGTTGTTTATTAAAACAGACTGGTTTCGCGGCTTCAAGCCGCATCTTCAGGTGAACAACGTTAAAACAGCATAGGCATACCCAACGCTCCCAGTCAAAATTTACTATTCAGAGAATATCGCCAACACTATGGTGAGTGAAAGGTAAAGAAGTGTGCTCCATTCTTTAAAATTTGCCAGCATCAGGAAACGCAAAAAAATGGTTCAAATGGCTCTGAGCACTATGGGACTCAACTGCTGATGTCGACAGTCCCCTAGAACCTAGAACTAGATAAACCTAACTAACCTGAGGACATCACAAATATCCATGCCCGAGGCAGGATTCGAACCTGCGACCGTAGCGGTCTCGCGGTTCCAGACTGCAGCGCCTTTTACCGCACGGCCACTTCGGCCGGCTTCAGGAAACGCAGTTCACAGCAAATCATCCCACTGACGATGCCTTAGAACAACAAAAAGGCGAAACGCGTCTGGAGAAAACAAATAAAGTGGCTGCAGGAAAAGGCGGTTTTATTTACAAAACAAGTATTTCTATGCTTGCTGCGGAGGATGGCCACGCAAACAAGCTTGTTATCGTGAGTAATCCTGACACACTTTCACTGAAGAGGATTGTGACGAAAGAGAAGAGCTTCAAAGGTTCGAATGGCTCTGAGCACTATGGGACTGAACATCTGAGGTCAACAGTCCCCTAGAACTTAGAACTACTTAAACCTAACTAACCTAAGGACATGACACACATCCATGCCCGAGGCAGGATTCGAACCTGCGACCGTAGCGGTCGCGCGGTTTCAGACTATAGTGCCTCGAACCGGTCGGCCACATCGGCCGGCAAGAGAAGAGGCTGACAACTACAGAAGTCGCCGCAGAAATGAATATCGCATACGGGAACCGTATCAGCGCCAAACAAGACGAAGCGAGCTCCACAATCAGTGAATTGCAGGGCGAGTAAGAATTGCAAGACTACTCACCTATGATGCAAATGCCCGTAACAGGAAAATGTGGTGCCGAAGTCATAAAACCTGGACTGTGCTACAGTGAAAGAAAGTCATTTGGCTGTATGAGTCTTGTTTCAAACAGTTTCCAACTTCTGGCCGAGTTTTCGTCTCAAGAGTGAAATACGAAGGTGATACGGTGATCATTTGGATAGCCACATCGTGGTATTCCATGCATCCCATGAGCACTCTGCAAGATTTATTTGAATGTTTTGGTTCATCATCTCCATCCCATGGTACAAAATCTGTTCCTCAATTATGTTATAAGACGACAGGGCCCATGTTCACATAGCTCGCATCGTTCATGAGTGATTTTGTGAGCACGAGGTTGAATTTTGCACCTCTGCTGACCGTCACAGTCACCAGATCTCTGTAACATCGAGCCTCTGTGGTCTCCTTTGGAGATGGTGGTGCGTGATTGATATCCACTTCCGCATCGTAACCTGAACCTGCCACTATTTTAAAGAAGAATAATGTGAGATTCCCTTGAAAACCATACGAAACTGTATTTATCCATTACGAGACGACTGAGAGCAGCTTTCGTATGTCGTGTTAGCTATGGTAATGTGTTGTATTTTTGATGGATCAGTAGTTTTGCCCAATCCCTGTAGCAGGGCCAAATCTAAGCACTTCTTGTTGTTGTTGCGGTCTTCAGTCCTGAGACTGGTTTGATGCAGCTCTCCATGCTACTCTATCCTGGGCAAGCTTCTTCATCTCCCAGTACGTACTGCAACGTACATCCTTCTGAATCTGCTTAGTGTATTCATCTCTCGGTCTCCCTCTACGATTATTACCTTCCACGCTGCCCTCCAATGATAAATTTGTGATCCCTTGATGCCTCAGAACATGTCCTACTAACCGGTCCCTTCTTCTTGTCAAGTTGTGCCACAAACTCCTCTTCTCCACAATTCTATTCAATACTTCATCGTTAGTTATGTGATCTACCCATCTAATCTTCAGCATTCTTCTGTAGCACCACATTTCTAAAGCTTCTATTCTTCAGAAACTCTTTCCTTGCCATTGCCAGTCTAGATTTTATATCCTCTCTACTTCGACCATCATCAGTTATTTTGCTCCCCAACTAGCAAAACTCCTTTACTACTTTAAGTGTCTCATTTCCTAATCTAATTCCCTCAGCATCACCCGACTTAATTCGACTACATTCCATTATCTTCGTTTTGCTTTTGTTGATGTTCATCTTATATCCTCCATTCAAGACACTGTCCATTCCGGTCAACTGCTCTTCCAAGTCCTTTGCTGTGTCTGATAGAATTAGAATGTCATCGGCGAACCTCAAAGCTTTTATTTCTTCTCCATGGATTTTAATACCTACTCCGAATTTTTCTTTTTTTTCGTTTACTGCTTGCTCAATATACAGATTGAATAACATCGGGGGACAGCACTTCTTAACGTGTCTAATAGCACTACTATGGATTGCTAACCAAAAGTAAAATAAGCTTTGTAAGATAAGCACATTCAACAATACAAGATGAAATTAATGAACAATGTCAAAAAGAGATAATCTAAAGCCTCCAGAGTATCGTAAAATAAGCACAAGGTGTTTAGATACCTGTTCCAGTGAGCTTGTATTGTGCAACTCACGACAACAAGGGAACAGTGAACTGCTAGAAGTATGATGGCATGCTGAAAAGCAATGCCTGCGAACTTTTGGGTCAAAACTCCTAAATCTTTCTACCGTTATTTTTTCCGGTCGCAACTCTCCCACCTGTTGCATCTAGCAGTCAGGCCTACTAGATGTGTGGCCTGTCATGCGAGTGCTTTTAATATTTGTGCATCGGAAATGTTGATACGACTTATCGTTGCCACTGCTACTGTACACTGATATCAAAGCCCTACCACCCAACTGTTTTGCTGTATTTTTTTCTTTTTAATTATCTCAACGTAAGTGAATTAAACGCGTCTGACTAATAAATATTAAATATGGGACTATTTGTAAACATTTCCGATGTACTCACTCCACCTTGACAAGACCACATTCCCATTCTATTGCATTTATTTTAATCGGAGACTGGCTTTTCTAGCAATTGGGCAAAAATGTCTTAACTAAATGGCTACCCTCTACTGAATGATGATGACCTCCATTTTGTTTCATATCTCATCCTTTGTTTTCTGAGATTTTACCACCACAATGACACAAAATTTCCTCCAAAACATTTAAACATAAAAGAAAACAAGGGATTCTCTGCCCAGTGGGCACGATATTACGTACACATTTCAATATCCTATGGTCTCTTAATGTTTCTTCTTATTACTATAGTGCACTTTCTGGATTAGTACGGGTATCCACTACTTCTCTCTCTCTCTAACACTCATAAGCTCATTCATTAATAACTTAGAGAATTTACTAGCGGTCAGGCTATTCAAAGAAAATTCTTGCTTTTTGGTACAGCACTTGTAACTAAGTCGCCACATACAAAATACACACATTAAACATGTAAAATAAAACAGAATAACCGACTTTGGCCAGTACGTATGAAATCTTCCCCACTACAACATTTCAGCCCATGTTAACAATTCACAGACCTTCGGATTAAATTTCGCACGTAACCTTTCGTTCCTACCACATACTCTGGAGGACTTATGCTCATCTCCCACTGCAATGTAACCCTCATTGTGTTGCTGGGCAGATGGCTAACTCACCTTTTTCTCTCTCAGAGTATCAAATTTTCTAACTTGCTTCACACGAATATAATTAATAACTGTAGCCGGCCGGTGTGGCCGTGCGGTTAAAGGCGCTTCAGTCTGCAACCGCGTGACCGCTACGGTCGCAGGTTCGAATCCTGCCTCGGGCATGGAT
The DNA here is from genome assembly GCF_023898315.1 of Schistocerca nitens. Classification (NCBI taxonomy): domain Eukaryota; kingdom Metazoa; phylum Arthropoda; class Insecta; order Orthoptera; family Acrididae; genus Schistocerca; species Schistocerca nitens. Next base: position 314,171,629 of record NC_064619.1, on the reverse strand, counting down.
GTGTGTGATGTCCTTAGGTTAGTTAGGTTTACTTAGTTCTAAGTTCTAGGCGACTGATGACCTCAGAAGTTAAGTCGCATAGTGCTCAGAGCCAATAACTGTAATTTTCCTATCATGATTACTTAATTATCTTACACACGGATCCTCAAGCACTTCTCTTTTCCATTGTCTCTTGGTCCGATTGAAACAGACAGTACTAACGATATGGTAGTGCTTGTTCCTAATTAAAATTCTGCACACACAATTCTTAAATATTCTCAGTATAAATTTACACACGCAAGTATCTCAGCTTAAAATTACCACAAGCAAGAAACTCATCTAAAATTACCACTCCTGGTTTCCTTGTGACCGTTAGTCACTGCCAAAGAGCCCTAAGTTCCCACAAAAAAGTTTTGTTCTTGTCGATATTCTGAAAAGGGAAATCATTATTTCTAGCTACTCTTAAATATTCCACACGCATACCATTCCCATATTCTTTAGTTTTTCGGAGCACACTGAAAATAGGAGTTTCAACTTCAGGAACCAGCGACAGAGTGCCGGAACATGGCCGTTCACCAGGCCAGCCCACGCTTCCTCAGAAGTGGGGGAGGATCCTGTTACCGTATTGGTCTGCCACACTCCAGGCCCTCCAGTGCTCTGGAATACCTCCTTTCCTTCGTTCTGCCAAAGGTGACCATAATTACAGATTCTACTTCCACTATCTGTGGTCAGCAGACAGCAAGCCATTCACTCATTTCTCAAACAACACAAAACTGCATATAAGGATCTATTTTCGAAGGAAATGCACATATGAATAAATAAATATATAAATTGTCCTTCTTTTCTAAATCAGTATCCGGTTTCATTGTATTGAATAAAAATGTGTTACCATAAAACCGCCGTTCTGACAAGAAAAACGCAGTATGTGGTTATACAACGGGTATTACTGTACCCAATGAGGCAAATTTTTTCTATGTCGGGTAGCACTGCACCCTTTCCATAAAACAAACGTTATTAACATTCTACATATTTATTCTTCGAGTCTACATATTTGCTGCCCGCTGCCGAATTGCAGCGTGTAACGTGGCGTGTAACATGTGTAGGTCGGACCGTGTGAAACAGAGCGCTGCAATCGAGTATCGAATTCGAGGCGATCGACCGCACATGGGCTCCCTCAGCTTCAGCATAACAGTGCCAGAACACACACGAGCGCTACGACCTCAGAAACAATCCAACGCCTTGAGTTCACTGTCATAAGCGCGTGACTGCGTGTGAGATCGCTCTCTAAGTTTTCATCTATTTTTAGGTTTCAGATATATATTTTAACTGTTTTTGTGATAATATTTACTATATAAGTGACTTATTAGTGGTTTCTTCATTCACCTCTGCATTTCTTGTGTTGTTGCCTGATATTTGTGAGTGTTTCGTATCGAGCAACTTAACCTCTTACCCGTGTTTACATTCCGCGTTGACCAGTTGCAGCTGTAGCGGCGCATCGAAAGCTAAGTACTAATTAATTGTTTGTGTATAGTAGTTTATTTAGGAACTTTAGTAGTCTTCAACCGGTGTTCTTGGTGTTTTCCGGTGAAATAACTTCAGAAGAAATTTTTGCGAACTGCTTTCAGTTTCGTTACTGTCATTAGACGATTGTTGATTAATACTGTCAATAATAGTGGTTACTTCCCTTGTAGAGCAAGTTTGTGATTATTGTAGTCAGTTTTTAACATCTTCTTATTGTAGTAGCGGAACTTAAATAAAGTTGTTTTCTTGTTTCAATAATTATAAAATTTTACCATGAGTGAGAAGTGTGGACTTTGCCGTAGGTTCGTGAGTAGTGGATTGCGGTGTGAGACTTGTTCGAAGTATTTTCACTGGGGGGAATGCAGTGGGGAAGCCAGTGGGCATTCTGGTGAGATCCTCTCCTGGAACTGTAGGTTATGTAGCAAGAGTAAGTTGATAGAGGAGCAGGAGCGTAAGATCTGTGCCCTTCAGGTGCAGTTGAAAAACGCACAGGAGGAGCTAGATAGGATGAGGAGGGAGAAGGGGGTTGGGGAATGGGAGCTGGCTGTTGGCAAGAGATCTGCTAGGAGAAGGAGATTTTCAGATAGTTTTACTATTGGTGTTTGTAATAGATATGACCAACTGTCAGAGTCTAGTGGAGAGGAATCTCTAGTAGCTGTAGATGTAGTAAGTATGCAGCAGACCTCAGCAGTTACGGTGGCTAGGACAGTTGCAAAGTCTAAGAGAAAGAAGAAGGTTCTGCTGTTAGGTAGTTCTCATGGTAGAGGTGTAGGCCAGCAGTTGCAGGAAGTTTTGGGGAGTGAGTACCAGGTCACCAGCATTGTGAAGCCTAATGCAGGATTGACTTTTAACATAGGGGGGTTATGTAGGGATTTTACTAAAGAGGATCAGGTAGTGATTGTGGGTGGGGTTGGTAATAGTATTGATAGGGATGGGGAGTATGACATAGATGGTGACCTGGAGAAGATAGCCACTCAGACTGGCAACACGAATGTGCATTTCGTGGAACTGTTTCAGCGTCACGATCGGCCTCATCTTAATACAGCCGTCAGGCGTAATAACATGAGACTTGGGGGTGCGCTGATGACAGAAGGCATGAGTCACATTTCAGTGGTGTCGGTGGAGTCTATCAGCAGGACGGGTTTCACTAGACATGGCCTGCACCTCAACAGGTATGGGAAGGGGAGGTTGGCAAAACTTATAGGTGACAGCATAGGTGGGGGTGGTGGGATAACTCATGGGAAAATTCCGGTAGTTGTGGGTGTTAGAGCTGTACCTTTTTTAGACTGAAGTCAGCTGATAGGTATTCCTGCTTAAGGGAAGTCTCTCTAACAAAGAAACCACTTTCTTCAAAGCTTGGGTATCCGATTAATGAGGGAATTAGTATATTTCGTCAAAATATACAAGGTATTAGAGATAAAGTTAGTGAACTGCTTATAGATGTTGACTCTGAAATTATTGGTATATCTGAACACTTCTTAAATAAGGAGATAATTCAGAGGCTTCCTTTACCAGGATACAGGTTGGCTGGCAGCTTTTCTAGGAGTTCTTTGCGGTGTCGGGGAGTAGCCATGTATGTGAAAAACGGTATCCCATTTGAGTCAATTGATGTTTCAAAGTACTGCACTGAAAAGGTGTTTGAATGTTGTGCAGGTGTGGTTAAATTTAGTGGAGCTAAACTTCTTACTGTTGTTATTTATAGATCCCCAGACTCCGATTTCACAACATTTTTGCTAAAGCTAGAGGAGGTTCTTGATTCACTTTATAGGAAATACAAAAAGTTAGTTATATGTGGTGACTTCAATATTAATTGTATAAGTGATTGTGCAAGGAAAAGGATGCTGGTAGACCTCCTTAATTCATATAATCTTATGCAAACCGTATTCTTTCCAACGAGAGTGCAAGGGAACAGTAGAACAACCATAGACAATATTTTTGTTCATTCGTCATTATTAGAAGGGCATTCTGTTAGCAAAAAGGTGAATGGCCTTTCAGATCATGATGCACAAATTTTAAGTCTAAAAGATTTTTGTGCTGCAACACATGTTAAATATAGTTACCAACTGTTTAGGAAAGCTGATCCAGTTGCTGTACAGACTTTTGTAAACCTTATCAAGGAACAAGAGTGGCAAGATGTTTATAGTGCTGATACAGTAGACGATAAATATAATGCTTTCCTCAAGACTTTTCTCGTGCTCTTTGAAAGTTGCTTTCCGTTATAACGTTCAAAACAGGGTACTAGCACAAACAGGCAGCCTGGGTGGCTGACTAAAGGGATAAGAATATCTTGTAGAACAAAGTGGCAATTATATCAAAACGTTAGAAACAGTCACAATCTAAATGCAGCAGCCCATTACAAACAGTATTGTAAGGTGCTTAAAAAAGTTATTAGGAAGGCAAAAAGTATGTGGTATGCAGATAGAATAGCTAAGTCTCAGGATAAAATTAAAACCATATGGTCAGTCGTAAAGGAAGTGGCTGGTCTGCAGAGACAGGTCGAGAATATAGAATCAGTGCGTAGTGGGGATGTCCGTGTTACTGATAAGTCGCATATATGTACAGTACTTAATAATCACTTTCTGAATATAGCAGGTGAACTAAATAGAAACCTAGTCCCAACAGGGAATCATATAGCGCTCTTAGAAAAAAGTGTTCCGAGACTGTTACCTGAAATGCTCCTCCATGATACTGACAAGAGGGAGATTGAGTTAATAATTAAATCACTAAAGACCAAGAACTCTCATGGATATGACGGGGTATCTAGCAGAATACTGAAGTATTGTTCCACGTATGTTAGCTCAGTACTTAGCTATATCTGTAACTTTTCCTTTAGGAGTGATCGGTTTCCTGACCGATTAAAGTACTCGGTAGTGAAGCCACTTTATAAAAAGGGAGACAGGGATAATGTTGACAATTATAGACCTATTTCTATGCCATCGGTGTTTGCTAAAGTTATCGAGAGGGTTGTATATACAAGGTTACTGCAGCATTTAAATTGACATAATTTGCTGTCAAATGTACAGTTTGGTTTTAGAAATGGCTTAACAACTGAAAATGCTATAGTCTCTTTTTCTCTGTGAGGTTTTGGACGGATTAAATAAAAGGTTGCGAACGTTAGGTGTTTTCTTTGATTTAACGAAGGCTTTTGACTGTGTTGACCACAAAATATTACTGCAGAAGTTGGAACATTATGGAGTAAGGGGAGTAGCTTACAATTGGTTCTCCTCCTACTTTAAGAACAGAAAGCAGAAGGTAATCCTCCGCAATATTGAGAGTGGTAATGATGTTCAGTCCCAATGGGGCACTGTTGAATGGGGCGTTCCCCAAGGGTCGGTGCTGGGGCCACTGCTGTTTCTTATTTATATAAATGATATGCCTTCTAGTATTACAGGTGATTCAAAAATATTTCTGTTTGCTGATGACACCACCTTGGTAGTGAAGGAACTTGTGTGTAATACTGAAACATTATCTAATAATGTAGTTCATGATATAAGTTCGTGGCTTGTGGAAAATAATTTGATGCTAAATAACAGTAAGACTCAGTTTTTACAGTTTCTAACTCACAATTCAACAAGAACTGATATTTTAATCAGACAGAATGGGCATGTTATAAGCGAGACGGAACAGTTCAAGTTCCTAGGCGTACGGATGGATAGTAAGCTGTTGTGGAAAGCCCATGTTCAGGATCTTGTTCAGAAACTAAATGCCGCTTTATTTACCATTAGAACAGTATCTGAAATAAGTGACATTTCAACACGAAAAGTAGTATACATCGCATATTTTCATACGCTTATGTCATATGGTATTATTTTTTGGGGTAATTCTTCTGATTCAAAAAGGGTATTTTTGGCTCAAAAACGGGCTGTTCGAGCTATGTATGGTGTAAGTTCGAAAACCTCTTGTCGACCCCTATTCAATAGTCTGGGAATTTTGACATTGCCCTCACAGTATGTATTTTCTTTAATGTCGTTTGTTGTTAGCAATATTAGCTTATTCCCAAGAGTTAGCAGCTTTCACTCAGTTAATACTAGGCAGAAATCAAATCTGCATGTGGAATGCACTTCCTTGACTCTTGTGCAGAAAGGAGTGCAGTATTCTGCTGCATCCATTTTCAATAAGCTACCACAAGAACTCAAAAATCTTAGCAGTAGCCCAAACACTTTTGAGTCTAAACTGAAGAGTTTCCTCATGGCTCACTCCTTCTATTCTGTCGAGGAGCTCCTGGAAGAGCTAAAAAATTAAGCAAATTCCGGTGTTACATTCTTGATTTTCTTTATTTAAACTAACGACTTGTCGCCTGAATATGTTTCTTATATTTCATTTTATCTGTTTCTACAATCGTGTTATAATTTCATGTATTGACTCGTTCCATGACCATGGAGACTTCTCCTAAATGTGGTCCCACGGAACAATAAATAAATAAATAAATAAATAAAATAAATAAATCGATTGTCCTCCATACATTCACTGTCATCGATTGTTCTCCCTACAGTTCCGACGAGGCTTCATCCAATTTTCAGCTGTTTCCTAAACTTAAAGAACACCTTCCAGGGCTTCGCTTTGATAGTGAGGTGCGGTTGTGGCTCCGTCTACAGTGACGGTATGGACAAAATGTTGTCTCGATGTTAGAAATGTGTTCGTCGCCACGGTGAAATTTGAGAAACAAACATGTTGACATGAAGAATAAAGATGCAGAAGGTTAATAACTTTTGTTATAGATCGGACATAAAAAGATCAGACGCATTACTTTTCAGCACGGCCTCGTTTATCACAAGTGCGAATAAGGAAACGACATGGGGTAACGACGTAAAAGACAGCAGGTATGTCACATTGTTATTCACACTAATTGGGGAAGAAACGGAAAACATATTACACTATAAGAATATAAAGAAATTACTACCATCTCAAACCAAAGTGTGCATTAACCAATGCCCTAATACGAATGTCTTCGTATTGACCGACTGGGATCACGTAACATCAGCTACTCTTCTTCCTTTATATTTCACTATTTTCTCGATACTCCATTTTGTTCCTATATTGTCCTTAACTTTCTCCTGTCCATGGTGGTCGAGATTTCTTGTTTTATCTACATTGAAAGCCTGCAAAATTTAGTATTTTGCACATAAACAGATTTCTTTGTGTCATTTACAGTTATCTGATGTTCCTTGATTCTTGTTATTTCGTTATTTCTATTATCAGTGCTATCGTTGATTTATTTTGTAGAAATATGTGAATATTTGTTTCGGCAATCTGTTGTTATTCCTTCGGTAGACGTGTCAAAGAAGATTAACCTTCGCTCTGCCAGTACTTCTGATATTCTCTATATATTTTGTTATATTTCCCTATAACGTCTTACTTTCCGATCATCTGTAGTTCGTTTTGCGCTTAATATTTTCCCTATAACCCGTCGTGCAAGAATATTTATCCTGTTCAGCTTGTAGTTCATTGTCAAGCAGACATTTGCACATGAACATTCGAGTCTTACAACTGAGGTACACTGTTTTAGATTTTCATTTACAGATATGCATTTCTTGTTGTAGATGGGCTGGCCAGTGTAGCCGAGCGTTTCTAGGCGCTTCAGTGTGGAACTGCGCGACCGCTACGGTCGCAGGTTCGAATCCTGCATCGGGCATGGATGTGTGTGATGTCCTTAAGTTAGTTAGGTTTAAGTAGTTCTAAGTTCTAGGGGACTGATGACCACAGATGTTAAGTCCCATAGTGCTCAGAGCCATTTGAACCATTTGACTCCTCGAAACCAACAATGTTAGACTGAGAGAACCAAACAGAAAAGTTCCAGATATCAACAGTCGGTTTAAAAATGGAGAGTATTACACGAGCTGGTGTCTCCGAATCACCCTCAACAAGTGAGAGATTTCTAGTCTGCAGATCACCCGCCACCAACCATTTTTTGCCAATGATACTGCAACTATTCTTCATTTTCTGTGATATCGCAAATTTTAAGTACCCAGTTTGGGAGCTGACGCAGATCTTAACGCAGGAATTCAGGTTAGACGTCTTCCAGACAGTTCCTATTAGGACTTCGTTCAGAACACTCTCTCACGTTTTTTGTAGAATAAGGCCCTGACAGAAAGAGGAATCACTGTGATTATTGGTAGTGATGCTCCAGTTCATACGAAATACAATATCGAAGTGCACTTGCCGATATCTGCAGTTACAGATGGGAAGTTTGAAGATAACTGCTGCTCTTGGGTGACTGTGAAACTAAAAGCCAGATTAAGGATGTTGGAAAGTGTACAACAGTTAATGATCGGGAGAGTTTATAATAAACATTTTCCATGACTTTATGACACAGTCGATATTTGTAAAAGCAATAAGGTGCCAATACGCAACTTTCATTCCAAAATAGTTACAAAGCGAAGAATTTACTGGTGAACGTTTATAATACGAAATAGCAGTGCCTGTGTTATTAAGAAATAAAATGCAATGTTCCTTCGAACGTGTTTGCACGTCCGAAGAAACACTGCATTCTATTTAATAACACAGGTACTGTTATTTTGTACTTATTCTACTACCCTAGGTCCTCGACTTTCTATAAATATGTCCTTCCTGGTCGGGAATATACGTAACGTACGAGTGTAGGTTGTGACACATGGACGACGGCATAGAGAAGTTTGGGTCTGGCAGCATCCATGGTGGAATGTGAGGTTGTGGCAGTACACAGACAGAAAGCTAAATGTATGCTGAACCACTGAAACAGAGAATGGACACATTTTTACGCATTTTGAAGGTACATTCCTTTATCTTCAAAAATATTTTAACAGAAAATTTGCATACTGTGAGAAACATTGACAAACATTCGTCTATATGTACACGATGAGACTGCTGTGAGGATTTTACATTAATGATTCTTTGTCAGCGCTTTCCATGCAACACAGCTTCATGTATTACGAAGGCATATACCTTCGAAATACGTGAGAACTAGTGCGTTTGCACTGTAAGAGGCTGAGCCTACATTTTAGTTTTCAAGTCACATAAGTAGTTTTCATGTACAAAGTAGCCCACAGACTTTCGTCTGGTCTGTCGCGATGTGAGAAAGGCATTTGCAAGCAGAAATTAGTTCCGGAATACGTCACGAAGTCTCAACGAATGACGAAATTGGAAACAAAAAATGCAGGAGATTTGTTTGTCCCCTGTATGCAAACGATGCTCCGCTTTCAGTGGGATAGGGTCACCACAATAATGTCGTGAAGCAATAAGAGAAATATCAGCTTATAAAGGACGCCGTAGCAGTCGTACAAATAAGGATACTTGAAGGAAGGAAGACTGGGGTTTAATATCCCGTCGACTAGGAGTTATTGCACAGTTACACCAGAAAGGAGAACCTTCAGAACAACACAGAGATTCTGGCATCCACTTCCAGCTACTGGGATAGTGTTATTAAGGAAAATCGTGAGATTAAATAAGCAAGCCACCTTATTTCTGCCCAAACAATATAGTGCAAGGTAGTGTTACTTTCTGCTTTCTCACCCGTTGGCAGTTAGTATTTACTATTGACAACTTCGGACGTTGGTGACCCTTGGTTGTGTAATGGCGCTAGTTTTTTACGATGTTTGTGCGTTGTTTTACTGCATGTGCCGTATTATGGTTCTTTACCAGCGTAGCCCTACCTCGGAGTGTTAAATTTCCTCGCATAGCTCTGTCTCTATGCATCTGTGCCTTAAAAATAGCGCGGTGTTACCTGTCAGCTGAATCCGCGTTATGTTGTTTGAATATTGTATACTCCGGGAGAAACACAAGTTTCACAGATGTTCAAGGAGGTCGAACGAGTTACGGTAAACTTAATAAAAGGGGAAAAAACCTTTTACAAATGTAACGGCCGGCCGCCGTGGTCTAGCGGTTCTAGGCGCTCAGTCCGGAACCGCGCGACTGCTACGGTCGCAGGTTCGAATCCTGCCTCGGGCATGGATGTGTGTGATGTCCTTAGGTTAGTTAGGTTTAAGTAGTTCTACGTTCTAGGGGACTGATGACCACAGATGTTAAGTCCCATAGTGCTCGGAGCCATTTTGAACAAATGTAACGAGTGCAGTTAGTGAACAATAAGCATTTCCTACATTGCTTGATAACTTCACAGAAATCGTTTTAATCGATTTGAGAATGATCTCATGGGGATGTGAAGTCAGTTCATACCGACAGCGAATCAGGTGTATGAACGATTCGTTTCAGTCAATTGAGAACAAAACTTTCCAGAACTTATTTCGTATTTTTTGTTCAAAGCATTATTTTATGGTGACTTAACTGTGACAAATATTTTCGAAGTGATCATGTAAGTCTTTAGTAACACATACGTTTATTGTAGACATTTACTAGTTCAATATTATAGTAAACGTTAGTGAGGTTGAGCTACGTTTTGGCACTAAGTACCAGTTAAGAACATCTTGTATCACCGAAACTGTTTTAGCGAAATTTTAGTCTTTAATGTGTAATGCTGGAAATTATTAATGGACTAGTGTAGCAATCAGGCACATTAAAAAAATTACATTTGCGTTTTGTCACAGAGATCTTCGAGCATTTTACTTCATCGTTAGATGAATTTTCTTGTTTTCATTTTCATACATACAAAGTTACTTGTTGCAGGACGTCGCTGTAGACAAATGTTCGCATGAAAGCTGCTTTGAGGCATGGGGTTTCATTCAGAAAAAAGGGATTATTAATTATGATCGTAGTCCGGACGCTGTGCACACACAAACTTTGACACGATCTAAGTGCTATTACTTTTAACTCCAAGAAAGTGGCACGAGTTGGGTGGGGTGGAGCTGTTAATGGGATAACTAATGGCCGCTGTCATTGGCGCAAATGAAATTGTGCGGAAGAGATTAAGCCACAGGATGCCGTTGCTTCGCTTTACTAGCTTCTCTCTGCAGAGAACGGCGATTCGGTGCTATACAGCCGTCGCACCATTTAGCACAGCTCTTTTATTGATGACAATTTCTTGCGAGTAATTGGTAATGCAAACAACTGTGGCTTTGCTACTTCGAATACGTCCACAACGTATGTGGTTACGAAGAGTGTTAAAACATAAACATCCAGGATGACGGACATGACAACGAACTGAATTATCTACTTACGAAAAAAAATCATATTGAGGCGATAAAGGAGCTCATTGTCATTCGAGCGCCAATTCTTCGTGATCGAATTAACTGTTTCTGCATTTGAACGGCTCGAACGATGTTGAGTTGACTTCATAAGTCCAACAATAACAACGGCCGACATTGCCACGCTATCTGTAGAAATAGCATCTAATAAGCAGGCTCGTATGATAAGGAGAACAAGACGACATTTTTCGCTGTACTTGCCGATCAGAATAACGAAGTGAATGATGGTTGAGAACAGTAATTGAACATGAAGCTGGGCCGTGTTGATTCCTAGTCAGCCGCAGTGTAGTATGGCTGTGGCAGCAACAGCAGTGTGGTCCCATAGTGAATAAGTTCAGACGCATCCTGTTAAAGCGTAGGACCGTGACAACCACATAACCTTTCTGACCACTGTCGCTGCTAGCTGCCAGGATTATATCGCGAAAGATGAAACTGTCTCTGGAAGAAATAAAACACAGGTCGGAGATATATCACAACAGTTATATTACTGGCGGTAATTGCAGTTCGTGTCTAGCTCTGGTGGCTGGCATCAGAACGCTACGATAACCACAACAGTGGGAACGTCGTAGATCAATATTTGATAGGTTGTTGTTATGGTGCGTCCCTCCACAATAACTGTTTCTCAATCAAATTCTTATCCCGATACAGGTATTTTAACACAATTTGATATCTCCCAAAAATGTCTGCTTCAAGAAGGAAATGGACACTTGGTACTTAACAACCAAGACAACTGCAGAGAACTTTGCAAATACGAGAGACGTTAAACAAGTAATGCAACACTTTTTCTTTCACAAAGTGGGCTGGTTTTATTGAGGATGCCAATACTCCATATGATCCATATTACTCCCCTCTCTTTTGGCTATAAAACCCTATTTTCTACATTATCTCTTCAATGCGACGGCCTCATGCCAGCTTACTGGGAAGGCCTGTATGCCCGCATGGAACCACTCTCTACTAGTCGACGTCATTTTGTAAGTAGACTGTTTATCTGTTTGTATGTTGGCAGCGCTATGTAAAAGCTCTGCATTAATACCTCTGACACCCGGGTTTCCGGCTTCGATTCCCGGCGGGGTCAGGGATTTTCTCTGCCTCGTGATGACTGGGTGTTGTGTGATGTCCTTAGGTTAGTTAGGTTTAAGTAGCTCTAAGTTCTAGGGGACTGATGACCATAGATGTTAAGTCCCATAGTGCTCAGAGCCAGCCAACAACTCTGACAGCGCTGTGTGCCCTCTGTAAGAGACTCTGTGGCTGGTCGGACTCACAATTGGAGGTGAACAGCCAGCAGGGATGGAAGTTGGGAGTGAGTAGCCAGCAGTGATGGAGGTTAGACGTTGATAATTAGCTGTGTTGGAGGTTTGCAGTATTAGCGCGAGCGCACGGTTTGAATGTGTATCCGTCATGGAGATTTATTACTGATGATTACATAATTTTTTTTGAACTGGTTGTCACTTGATTAAGGTAAAATCTGGTAAATACATTGTTTGCTCTGCAACAAAATCTTTCCTTTGCTAACCACACGCCTATTCGTAGTTAGAGCCTACAGTAGTAAGAATCTTTTATTTAGGTGACTTTATTGGTGTTTTGTGCATTGCTGTAGTTCGTGTAATGAAGATTTTCTGTGAGGTAAGTGACTCATGATATGTATAGGTTATTGTTAGGATTTCTTCTTTTGAGTTAATTATTTGAGCAGTCAGACTGCGTTTGAGTTGTATTTGTCAGGCATAATTCTGTAGATCAAATATGAAATGATAAAGACAATCAAAGTGTCAATACGTTCAATTTCACTCAGTAGTTTAAGCAGGTTCACTTGCATTCAATTTCACTCAGCAGTTTCAGAATTAAATTAAGAAGTTTCACCTTCTCGGTTATTTCAGTCCAAGTAAAAATTTAATAACGAAGTTTCAATTTGGCCAAACAGGTGGAAGTCAGAGGGTGCAAGATCCAGACTGTAGAGTGGATGAGTAAGAACAGTCAATGAAATTTTGTGAGTTCCTCTCCTGTGCACAGATTGTGTGACGCCTTGTGTTGTCATGGAGGACGAAAAATTGGTTTGTATGTTTGTGGCGACGAACAGGAGTTGTTTCTTCAATTTCCTGAAGATAGCACAATACACTTCAGAGTTGATCTTCGCATCATGAGGGTGGACATCATACAGTCCAACGAGTCATCGTGATTTGGCGTGCTGTTGTTCACTGCCAGGTCTCCGTAGTCTCCGTAGATATTCTGCAAGTGCCTATGAATAGATATGATGCTCTGGATTTTCTAAAAAAAAAATTGACAGCTCTGTGACTGGTACGCACCTCCGTTACATACGACATTTTGAAGGCCACGAATAGCACCGACATCCATCGGTACTTCATGAAACTGTAGGTGCTGAAGCGGGAATATTCCACGATATCCCACAACAAATCCCGCGTTTTTTCAACCTAAATTCGCCGAGAAGAAAGAGTGTGTTGCATCACTTATCGAACGCCCCTCGTGTTTTTAAAAACCTTTTAAATTTCTCTGAGCTCACAGAAAGATTTCCGTCAGACGTTACTCTAAAACGCTATGCAGATTCACACGCCCCAAATGATAAGGAATTTGCTATACAGAATAACGACAAATCTAATAAAGTTGGAACTGTCGCAAGAACTCCTGAAATCAGCCGGCCCAAAAGCCTTGAAAGAAATTACGACGATCATCCAAAGTATTTGGGGAATTGAGAAAATTCCGGATGATTGGAAAAGTGCAGTGTTAATAATTATAAAAGGAATTCCCATATTCCTGCCCCATTCAAAATGTCACTGTCTCCAGGGCCGAGGAAAAGAACTTTGCAAATATTTCAAAAAAGTTTCTAAATTTCCCTGAGCCTATACCTATCTATCAGGAATTCCTCCAAAAACCAATCCATATTCACACCCGCCAAATGCATGCAAAATAGGCGAAATTTCATTTCTGAAACTAATTATGAGACATCAATAAGCTACAATATAAAAGTAATTTGTACCTTTGTAGATTTTAAATATAGCTTATGACTAAGTGGGCTATAAGTTTCTCTTCAAAATATGAAAGAACAAGTCGAAACTCAAAAGCACTGCAATTAATAGGGAAATACTAAATGGTACAAAAAGTAAGGCAAGATTTAAGGAGAAAATTCGGAAAATTTTGAAACTGTAGGAGGAGTGACACACGATGATGAACTATCTACATTATTTCCCACGTGTGTCTTAGAAAAAGTAACCTGAGACTAGAGAAAACGAAAATCTGAGCCTACAAATGACTATGAATCAAATAAGGAAGAACAAATATTAACAGAATGAGATTTTCACTCTGCAGCGGAATGTGCACTGATATGAAACATCCTGGCAGATTAAAACTGTGTGCCCGAACGAGACTCGAACTCGAGACCTTTGCCTTTCGCGGGCAAGTGCTCTACCAACTGAGCTACCGAAGCACGACTCACGCCCGGTACTCACAGCTCTACTTCTGCCAGTATTTCGTCTCCTACCTTCCAAACTTTACAGAAGCTCTCCTGCTTCGGTAGCTCAGTTGGTAGAGCACTTGCCCGCGGAGGCAAAGGTCCCGAGTTCGAGTCTCGGTCGGGCACACAGTTTTAATCTGCCAGGAAGTTTCATATCAGCGCACACTCCGCTGCAGAGTGAAAATCTCATTCTGGAAACATCCCCCAGGCTGTGGGTAAGCCATGTCTCCGCAATATCCTTTCTTTCAGGAGTGCTAGTTCTGCATGGTTCGCAGGAGAGCTTCTGCAAAGTTTGGAAGGTAGGAGACGATGTACTGGCAGAAGTAAAGCTGTGAGTACCGGGCGTGAGTCGTGCTTCGGTAGCTCAGTTGGTAGAGCACTTGCCCGCGAAAGGCAAAGGTCCCGAGTTCGAGTCTCGGTCGAGCACACAGTTTTAATCTGCCAGGAAGTTTCATATCAGCGCACACTCCACTGCAGAGTGAAAATCTCATTCTGGAAACATCCCCCAGGCTGTGGCTAAGCCATGTCTCCGCAATATCCTTTCTTTCAGGAGTGCTAGTTCTGCATGGTTCGCAGGAGAGCTTCCGTAAAGTATGGAAGGTAGGAGACGAGGTACTGGCAGAAGTAAAGCTGTGAGTACCGGGCGTGAGTCGTGCTTCGGTAGCTCAGTTGGTAGAGCACTTGCCCGCGAAAGGCAAAGGTCCCGAGTTCGAGTCTCGGTCGGGCACACAGTTTTAATCTGCCAGGAAGCAACAAATATTAAGATAGCCAGCTTACCTCTTGCAGCTGGCTTGGCAGTTCTGTCTCAGAACATTAAAAGTATGTTTCCAAAAATAATTGGATACAAAAAAGTACACGTTTATCAATAACCTAGCACCCAAAATTCTAAAACCTAAACACGAGAAAAACTAGAGATTTTCTGTTAAAATATTTGGGTGAAATCATTTTTGAGGCTGGCTTCGAAATAATGGTTACGAAATTCGTTGTTAGAAATCATAACTATAACAAAAAAAGGATCTCAAAACACACAAAAGTGAGACACTTCAAGGCAATCATCAAAGCAAACTATGTTTATGGTGCTAAAACACTCCTTTTAAATAGAAAGAGAGACAATGAAGAAATCCAAAAAAAAAAAAAATAGAAAGAAAAGTAACTAGGAAAATTATAGGTCCAAATTATACTCATGAAGTCATCTACAGACTAACAAGAAACAAAGAAACTGGAAAGTATACCAACACATATTCTGATATTAAAGAAACTTACACTAAAATTCTGTGGACATATTAAAACAATGAAATCAAACAGTTCTATTTGACAGGTTGTGAAATTCTATGAAAATTGCAGTAGAGCTGTAACCCAAGAACACCAGAAGAAGTTGGTCTTACCTGTATGTGTGCAGAGGAGCTCATTCTGACAGAATGAAAGTAATGGGGACACAAACAAAACCAAAACTCTGAAAACATCCCTTGTTATACATTGCAGTATTGTGATGAAGCCATTCTGGACCATTTTATTTGTTAGATTTGCATAGCACACATTCAGGGGCAAACGTTGCACTACACTTCCCCTTAACCTATTGTTATGCTAATTGATTTATGTTCCCTGATGGTCGATTTATAACCCCCTGGGGTAATCCCTCCTCCTGAGAAACCCCCAGCCCTCCCCATCCTCCTCCCCTGACCCTCTGGAAAAGAAACATTTTTTGTCGCCCCTCCCCAGTTCAGAGCCACTTTCCACCCTCCTGGGAAATCCCCCAACCCTCTACTCTCCTACCCTTCTTCCTTCTAACCCCACCAGCAGTTCCCCTCCCCTCCTCTTCCCTCCCAGAAAAAGTTGGTGGGAAAATTGCTCAGTCTGTTCAGAGCTGTGGGTGTGGAAGATGCAAGCATTATCCTGTCCAGCAACTATGTATCCTAATTATGTAAATACATTGCTGCAGATTGGAGGTTATGTCTTGTTGGAAAATTTTCGTGTGTGGGCTCACCTTGATGTGCAGGGACCGACTGCACAATGCACAATACCACCACCAGAGGACATCCCACACCCCACTCCTTGCCACCTCCCTCCCCACACTTCACAGAAGAAATGGATGGGAAAAAACACTCAGTCTGTGCTGAGCTTGTGGACTTGAAGGATCCCATGACAAAAACTTCAAATACATTGCAGAGGGCACAATAATATACTCTTTATTTATAAAATTCAGTTTGCATACCAGTTTGCAGGTGTTGGATCTGTTTATTTTGTGGCAAAAGCTCATCAGTCTCAGCTATTTATTTAATTTTGGATGATGCATGTCTTGTAAAATACATCAAAGGGAAGTAATTAAACAAAGAAGTACATCACTTTTTTCTTATCTCATTGGGAATAACATCAGGAAATATATGTCAACATAAAACATTCACCACATGTAATAACATTGTTATAGATCGTGCTAAACATGTTTGGCAGAAAACCCCCCGATCGCGTATTTGCACAAGTCACACCATACCACACCCACCTGACCATTGGCAACCCTTTAAGTCCCGAATGCTGAACTGGGAGGCGCCAGTTGCCTGCAGAGGAATGTGTGGTACTGGATGTTTGCTGCCTTTGAAATTTGATATCAGACTCACTTCTTGTTTTGTTCCCAAACACATAACTTCCATACCAGGTCAGTGAAAGCAGCTACTCTATGTGCTCGCCTTGCTGTACAGATACTGACTGAGTTAGTTTAGAATACCACCAGCAGAGAACTCTCAGAAAAGCAACCTCCCCACCCCTCCCCCCTCAAACCACCTCCTCCTCTGTCCCCTTGCCCCTGTTACTTCCTGTCAGACAGAGCATCAGGTGGCGGCAAATCTTTTATATTGACACCTGGAAATTCCTGTCGAAACACATGGTCTCTCTCTCTGTCTCTCTCTCTCTCTCTCTGTCTCTCTCTCTCTCTCTCTCTCTCTCTCTCTCTCTCTCTCTCTCTCTCTCTCTCTCTCCTGAAGTGGTTACTTCCTGACCAGTAAGTATCTGCAGGATGCCACCAGAAACTACACTACCCCCTCTTTTGTCCTGAACAAAGTAGCGGATACCTGGTAAACTCCAGCCATCCCCAAAGTGCTGGGCCGTAGATATCCTGAAAATAGTCCATTTGCAGTACCCTCTGTGTGGGACAGCTTTTCCTTGCTTCCTATTGATGGATACTAGGACTGGCACTTTTGGTGGGAAATGCTGGGCCTATCTAGTATTAGACAGTGTAACCACCCAGTTTCCAAGTCGTACTCTTCCCCCTTCTGGATTTTCTATGCCTCCTACCGACACAGTTAGGTCGTTTGGCGGGAAATCCATTATAATGGAGACAGCTGAAAATGGTAGTCAGAATTTCAAATTTCAGTTCCATTGCACTATGTCCTTAAAAATCTTGGGCAGGTGTTTGCCTGGAGTGTGCTCACAATACCACCATTGGAAACAATAAATTGAGCAACCGGGAATTTGACTTGATGATCAGGAGGGGTGCTGTATAAAATGATAGTTGCAGTTTCATATTTCGGCGGGAATTCATGCCGTCGTGGTTGTATAATTACTGACCACCTACAGGTCTGCTAAATGTATCTTTTAAGCACTATAGAATTCCCATATTGGTTCTCTCTGCTACACCAGCAAAACGAAGGGGTGGGGTGGGGAAGGGGAAGGTGTACCATGTAATAGATACAACAAATCCATCTATACTGAAACAAATACCACTCCACCTTTCCTCTGAAAGACAGAGTGTGGGAAATAGCCAGCAGCATAGAGGGCGTGCAAAAACTACCTCAGGGCGTGCAAAAACTCCCTTTCTTGGCCGATTAAGTACAAGAAGAAAGGTATGGTTTATGCACGATGGAGTTCCAGACAGAAGGAGTTCGAAATATTTTACATAAATCACTTGTGCTATCAGTTCTGTAGTATTTTTGTAGTGTTTGGATTCCATACCAATAAGGTACTGGAAAAAGAGGAATGATCATAGAACATAAACACATATTACTAATGCTATATGGCTCTGCATTTCAACATGCTACAATGTTAAAGCACTGTGGTTTCTGATGCATTAGCTGCGTGGAATGCAACACTGTTAATACCCCAATGCAGGAAAGATATTTCCAAAACCTGACATACATTCATCCTACAAGTTTTCTATTCTACTAACTATGGTGAGAAATTTAAAGACGATAAAACTATTACCTTCTACACCAAAGGAGAAAAATACATACATTCTTTGAGATACATGCCTTATACGACTTCCCAGAGGTGTGTCGCGCTCACAGTTCACGTCCAGTTACGGTTGGGAAATTGTGCTATACTCGCATCAATCCTATAAAATGATCGTCAGTAACAGAAAATGAATGAAACAACGACATCATATGAAGAAATAACAAATGCTTAGCAGTGGTGTTTCACATATGAAGCTACACACCATGCACCACTAATTCTGTGAACAGAACACAATCTCTTCAACAAACAACAAATGTCAAGTAAATGCTTACACAGGGTTTGTAGTACCTCACAAAACCCCGTCACTGACTTAGAATCACCGCAGGTATGAAACCGAAGACCCAATTTATGTCCAAGATGTGGAAGAGACCTGGAGTACTTCGCATACATCATTGTACATTAGGGGAGGGTGCCAAAGTAGGTTTACCATCGGTTTAGTGGACATGATTCATCACACATGCGTTAGAAGTCCTCTGGGTGACAGTGGTATGGGAAGATTTGCTCTTAACTATTGCAAGTAATAGAGCTGTAAGTCACGCACAAAACACACAACTGTACTCAAGTCGAACGCAGGTATACCACACAACTGATATAACCCAAGAGAACAATGGGAAAAATGGTTGAATGTGTGATAAACGACGTGCCACAACGTTTCCCTCTCTCTAGAATAGATCATTAAATTCTATTTCGCTACAGCCGGCCGCTGGTGGCCGAGCGGTTCTAGCGCTACAGTCTGGATCCGCGCGACCGCTACGGTCGCAGGTTCGAATCCTGCCTCGGGCATGGATGTGTGTGTTGTCCTTAGGTTAGTTAGGTTTAAGTAGTTCTAAGTTCTAGGGGACTTATGACCTCAGCAGTTGAGTCCCATAGTGCTCAGAGCCATTTGAACCATTTTTTCTATTTCGCTACATTCCCTCTCAACCGATTACTCCATCTGCTTTTTATCATCCTTTAACGCAGATCCATATCAATTTAGAGGCAGATGATTCTCTTTTCCAGTAAAGCATCCAAGACAGCATTCAACTTGCATGTATTCCTATTACATCAGTAGACATACAACAGAATGTTGTTAAAAACCATGCAGCAACTGTTCTGTAAGGTATTTTTTAGCTGACATCGCATGGTTATGATTTGTAGAGAATACAAGGAAGCACACTGTAAATACTTTTTGTTAGAGTTTAAAACACTTAAACAGTTTTGCTCAGGATCAAACACGCGAGCCATTCGTTAGTTATATATTGCAGTCCGCAAGCTGGTAATACAGTGCTCTTTAGCTAAGGGGAAAGTAAAGTTTGTCGTCGGTACAGTATTGAAATGAGAATACCAGACTATATCACTAGCGTCGGTCGCTTGTACAAGTCTGGAATACGTGCTATACTCT
This sequence comes from Schistocerca nitens, assembly GCF_023898315.1. NCBI lineage: Eukaryota > Metazoa > Arthropoda > Insecta > Orthoptera > Acrididae > Schistocerca > Schistocerca nitens. The sequence goes on along the minus strand of NC_064619.1, from coordinate 314,151,951 downwards.
TTGCGAAAGCGAAATATCGAAATATATTGTTTACGTGCAACTCAGCTCGTTCTGTTACTTTACGAGACATCTAATGTAGCGGGTATAGTATCCTTCTACTTCTTGTCAATTCCAAATTAAATCGGAGACAATGTTTCAGCGATGGTTGGTTAAAGACAGAGGAAGAGTCACGAGATGCGTAGAGAGTGAAACCATCTAGAGTTTTGTTCAGGTTCCTTAGCCGAAAGGTTCAATGAAGGGGTAGTTCGTTTCAAAACAGAGGAGATAGTGCTGCTGTGGACGTGATTCGTCTGTTGGGGTGGTAGTTCAAAATGGTTCAAATGGCTCTGAGCACTATGGGACTCAACTGCTGTGGTCATAAGTCCCCTAGAACTTAGAACTACTTAAACCTAACTAACCTAAGGACAGCACACAACACCCAGCCATCACGAGGCAGAGAAAATCCCTGACCCCGCCGGGAATCGAACCCGGGAACCCGGGCGTGGGAAGCGAGAACGCTACCGCACGACCACGAGATGCGGGCGGGTGGTAGTTATCAAAAGTGTTGTTGAGACCTTTCAGTCTCCGAATTTATCTTACGAAAGCGAGAATTCTCTGTGATACCCCTCCATATACAGAGAGATGGTCAATACTAATAAAAAAATTACGTATGTCTAGCCATAATGGAGGGAGGGAGGGGCTAGACTTGATGTGGCGAATTGTCATTTCAACACACTGACGAGTATATACGACCGTAATGGTGATAGATTCATTTCCTAAACTCTTGCACAATATACCGAAAGTCAATGGCGGCAACATCATCGATACTCAGAACGTCTTCTCATCGGCTCCCCTAAGCGGATCTTCACATGTTCTTTGTTGCACAAACGACTGCTATGTTTACTACAGTACACTAACCCATGTCGGAGATGTCTCTCCAACTGGTATACTCAGTCGGTATTTACACAGCAGGGAGAGCAGCTGGAGCAGCTGCTTCCACTGACCTGGTCTGAAATGTGTGTTTGTGAACAAACCAAGAAGTGAGTCTGGTATCAAATTCAAATGTCCAGTATCACACATACCTCTGCAAGCGACTGGAGTGTCCTAGTCCACCGCTCAGGACTCAAAGGGGTTGCTGGTGGTTTGGTGCGCATGTTGTGTGGTGTGGTGCATGCGAAGACACTATCAGGAGGTTTTTTTCCAGACACGTTTAGTGTGATTGTAACAGTGTAGTTACCTGTGGTGAGTGTTTTATGTTGACACTGATTTCATGATGGTATTCCTTGTGCAATCAGAAAAATCAATCTATTTATATATTTAATTACTTCTTTTAAATGTAGTTTACAAGACATCCATCTTTCAAAATTAAATAAACAACTTAGAATGATGACCTTTTCCTGCCACATGACGAGATCCAACTCCTGCAAACTGGTATGAAAATTGAATTTTATAAACAAACAATATATTGTTATGTAATCGGCAATGTATTAGAATTTCCTGTTGTGGGATCCTTCCAGTCCACCAGCTCAGCACAGACTAAATGATTTTTTCCCATCAGTTTTTTTCTGTAAGGGTGGGGAGACAAGGGGTGAGTGTTTGCGGGTTAGGATGTCCTCTGGTGGTGGTATTGTGTACTAGCTCAGTCGATCCCTGTGTGAGAAGATGTGCATACATGCGAAAATTTTCCAACAACACGATACCTCCAATCTGCAGCAGTGTAATTACAGGATTAGGACATGCAGTTGTTGGACATGACAATTCTTGCACATTCCAACAGCTCTGCACAGACTGAGCGATTCTCCCACAATTTTTTTTTTCTGGGAGCGGAAGGGAGGGGAAATGGGGGTGGGGAGTGGGGAGTAGGGAAGGGCTGAGTAGGGCCAGGGAATTTGCAATGATGGAGAAAACTGGCTGTGAACTGAACTGAGGTGGGGTGACAAAAAAAAGTGTTCCTTTTCCCAGCATCCATATCGACTGCTTTCTTTGGCCCTTTCTTTTGCCTATCACATCAGTCCAAAAAGTTCCAAGACTGGATTAATAAAAAAACAGAGCAAAATTAAGACTGTTGTTTTAATGCTTTAGGTGTTCAAAACAGTCTTCTTCCACCGGAGTACAACGCACAGAACGTTCATACAACCCCCCTCGCACGTCACATTGGCTTGAATGTCAGTTTGTCGTCAAAGCGTTGATCCTCCATGTGAATTTCTGCACTTCGTCGTTTTGTGGTAGGTTCTTATTGATAACACAAATTCTAGTCACTTGTGACGATTTTTCCAGAAAACAATTGTCCTCATTTTTCAAAGTCGAGGGAGGCGTCCACATGTCGTTATTCTTGTTCGGGAGCCGAGGTGTGCAGAACAAACTTTTCAGACACTTTTCTCTTCTTCAGAAAATTCTGGAGAAAGTCTTGAACGCTTGGTTTATTAGACATGTTGTAGTCTGTGATATAACAACGTTGACAACGTCAAATGCACATCTGTTGTTTACGACTGTTAGTTCAAGTTGCCACTGTAATTACTGCGCTCATGTCGCTTATACGCCAGGAATAAAATCAGTCTCGAAATTTTTTTGACGGTTGGTTCACGCCCATAATGGTTACCTTGCAATCTAGTATTGCTGCGTGATTATCGCTGTGATGTCGCCGCGTGAGTATTGAAACGGTTTCTGATACTGCAAATTCGCTGCAAATACTCACGCGCTGTTACTTGCTCAGGTGCATGTAGCCTTAGTAGCGAACTAAAGTAAAGAAGGTTGTAGCTTTGGAAATATCATACTTCGTCTGGTCTTGGCCGCACCATCAACATGGTGAATATAATCGAGCGAATGTGGCATCCTTTTCTTTGTACATATACACTGCGTATTGTCAGCACGAAACACGAAGTGCTCCAAGCATCTGCTTGTTTCAACCACAAGCGTTGTCTGGAGGTCAGTCTAATTAAAAAATACGTTAATTACTCATTAAAACGTCTGCGAAACATAGAAATTGTTTTTAATTTCCGGATAGTTATGTCCACATGCGCTGAAAAGTAATCCTGTGTATTAGGTGAGGAATGTCTCAGCCGGAAGAAGCTGCTCAAGTGTCAAACGTTCGAAGTATCGATGAAATTTCGATCCTGACGTCACAGAAGGATAACTGACCACTACTGCGAGGCGATTTCTGAGAAGTAAGTTACACGTTATCATGGTAGGCCAAATAACTTTTATTGAAGGCTGCACTACATTTCAAAGTGACACAAATACGTGACATTATTTTTCAACGTAGACGCCAAGTTTCTGTAAACGGCTGTTGGAACGTTCTACTAATCGTTAAATGCCTCGACGATAGAATCCGCCTCTTGGTCACGGAGCCATTTGAGAATCGCTGTGTGATCGCCCCCATTGTTGGAAAGTCTCTGTACCCTCAGGTATTCTTCCTCGATTGCTTGGCCATTGTCGTCTATGGTTGATAGCCTTCCTCCCTGATCAGCATCAATCACGTCTGTGCAGCCTTAGTCAAACTGTTGGCCCCATTTCACTATGGCTGAACGCTACATATACCATAAGAGTTTTACGGAGAATCTGTGTGCAATTTAGCTATTTTTCCCCAAGAATCGTAATGTCACACATGTTTCACTTTTGGAGTACGTCTACAGTAACCGCACCATTCCACTCCCACACTGTGATGCCCCTGTTATCCGCGTCACAGCAGAACTGCGACTACAGGAAACCCGGAACATGTACTCTTTTCTGACAATGCGCCACTCTTGTTGCGCAATGGTCTTAGAGTGGGACGTCATGTGTTACTTCCAGAGTGGCTGCAAAATACAGGATGACAATTATTGAACCATATGAAAAAAAAACCTAAATTAGTTTCCAACTACGGCGTGAACTTACTTTATTCAAAATGAAAACGTCATTACAGACATTCGGATGTAGGTTATGGCATGTTTGATATGCCTACCGTCATTGGCTCTGATGTGGCGCAGATCAGTATCGAAACTCAGCATGATCTGCTGTAGTGTCGGAACATCGATGCTGTCGATGATCTATTGAATGACTCTTCTGAGCTCAGGAGTGGTTTTGGGGTTACTGCTGTACATTTTGTCTTCAAGACAGCCTTGCAAAAAGGAGTCGCATGTGTTCAGATCTGCAGAATATGGCGGCCAATCGAGGCCCATTCCAATGGCCTATGACTATCCCAGAGCCAGAATGCGGTTCCCAAAGTGCTCCTCCAGGACTTCAAACACTCTACTGCTTCTATGGGGTCGAGATAAGTTTTGCATGAACCGCATCTCGTCGAAATAAGGGTCACTTTAGATAGGGGGAATGAACTCATCTCCCAAAACCTTCATATACCTTCAGTAGTCACCGTGCCATCAAGGAATATCGCTTATTTCGTGACTGGACAATGAGCACCACACAGGCACCTGTTGAGGGTGAATAGACTTCTCGATCGCGAAATGCGGATTCTCAGTCCCCTAAATGCGCCAATTTTGCTTATTCATGAAGCCATCCAGCTGGTCGTTGTGGCCGAGCGGTTCTAGGCGCTTCAGTCCGGAACCGCGCTGCTGCTACGGTCGCAGGTTCGAATCCTGCCTCGGGCATGGATGTGTGTGATGTCCTTAGATTAGTTAGGTTTAAGTAGTTCTAAGTCTAGGGGACTGATGATCTCAGATGTTAAGTCCCATAGTGCTTAGATCCATTTGAACCATTTTTGAACCCATCCAAATGAAAGTGGGCTTCGTCGCTAAACCAAACCATACATCATGCACAGCGGTCAACCGTGCAGTTTGAACGTCTTAATGCAAACCGTTCAGAAGTCATAACGATTTTATTTCATATACTTCAATACTTGTCACCCTGTACGTGTTAGAAAGTATTTTTCTACTGTGGATAATCGTACGCCGTAAATGGTTCTTCTAGTGATATTATTGTACTGTTGCTCAGAAAATTCCATAGCTAACTGAATGATGTCTCAATTCACATTTCGGAATGGAAGCACTAACGTTGTGATAGCGGTACTGTGAAGCCACACGTTGAAGCTGCTGCTATCGTTCACAACAAAAACTAACTGTTTGGTGTGCAATCAGTATACAGTGAAGTATTGGACCCATTTTTATTGTGGAAACTGTCACGGAAGACAAATACGGACAAGTCCGGGAACATGAATTTGGACCGACCGCAAGACGCGGCCTAATGCTCAGAAACTGCTGGTTCACGTAGGATGGAACACATCCAAACGGTATTGCTCATGTCTTCCATATCCTTCAGGCATCATTCAGACGCCGGATCGTCGCCCCGGACACCTCAGGATTCACTGGACTAGGCATGGATTGGTGCTCTTATGGCCACGATCTCAACCCGTGTGATTATTTCTTACATTTATATATCTTCAGATATGAAGGACACAGTCTTCAAAGATGTTCCTGCAACACTCTAGGATATTTCTACTGCGTTTGCACAGCTAAAACTGATGATCTTCAGAAAGTCATCACGGAATGAAGAGCTTCTGTATTAAGTTTGAGCTTGTCTACAGTAATATAAATATGATAAGAAGACTATATCAGCCCATATTACGACTTAGAAGACAAAAACTATGTATCACCTATTTTTCGACACCCTGTACTTTCTGAAGTCAGTACACAGCCTACAAGTAGATGAACGTATATATTCTGCGCAGGAGATAGCTACTGAAATCCAACACCGTATTTAGCAGATGTCTCACTTGAAAGATTCCCAACAGAAACATTCCTAGACAAACTCTCAAATGAACCTGCTGGATAATGTTTTGATTGTTAGTTATGTTTCTGATGCATTTCAGCAGTGGAGCTGCACTGAAGGATTTAGCGCGGCTTCCATGTTTTCCTGCGTTTATCGTACTAAGAGCACAGGCATGCATGGCAGCGGCTGCGGCGGCGGCGGGCCTACGCACCTGTTCCTTGTCCTCCTGGGAGCGGGGCCACAGCGTCGCCGTGAGCTGCAGCTCGCCCAGGTACTCCGTCGTCTTGGCCGGGTCCCGGAGCGGTAGCGTTATCTCGGTCGCCCTGTGAATAGAGGCGGACACTCACAAAAACAGCACTCGTGCCGACAAAGCGAGAAAGCGAGTCTCTTACCCACAGGCACACCCCCCAGAATCCTCTCATCTTCCTCTCCCTCCTCCCATCCCCCCCCCTCCCCCACGCTCTCTCTCTCTCTCGCTCCCAAACAGTCGATGAGCTGTAGCTGAACACTTCTAAAGCAATGCGCGTCAAACTTTTCTGCTTTAAAAGCCAGTATTGAAGCGGTAGGATAACACCTCGGACTCCGTAGATAGAGGAGCGGGTGGCGGGAAGGGGGGGGGGGGAGGGGGGGACGACTCAAAGAAAAATTCACATTTAACCAAACCATGCTTACGGGTACAAACTTACCACTTACCACGTACATTTTTTTGAATCTACAAGTTGTATCACAGCAAATAGTTTTAAAGAAATGCATCCCTGAACCGTCAGCTGTGCAAATACATCTTTACACTCTACCCGTTTCGGTTAAATAACCGTCTTCACAGGAGGAAAAGCTACACAGTGATGAGTCACGAATAAATTTCCTTCAAATCACCTTTTCCCAGCGTGAAGATGATTATCTACCCGAAACCGGCAGAGTGTAAAAATGTATTTGTACAGCTTATAGCTCAGAGGTGCATTTCTTCAAATTTTTGACAGCTTTAAACGGTTAACTTATAATTTTTTTAAAATACTTTTAAGATAGGGTTGATAGAAGAGACAGAGAAGATCCAACGGAGAGCAACGGGCTTCGTTACAGGATCATTTAGTAATCGCGAAAGCGTTACGGAGATGATAGATAAACTCCACTGGAAGACTCTGCAGGAGAGACGCTCAGTAGCTCGGTACGGGATTTTGTTGAAGTTTCGAGAACATACCTTCGCCGAGGAGTCAAGCAGTATATTGCTCCCTCCTACGAATATCTCGCGAAGAGACCATGAGGATAAAATCATAGAGATTAGAGCCCACACAGAGGCATACCGACAATCTTTCTTTCCACGAACAATACGAGACTGGAATAGAAGGGAGAACCGATAAAGGTACTCAAGGTACCCTCCGCCACATACCGTCAGGTGGCTTCCTGAGTATGGATGTATATGTAGATGTAGAAAGAAGATAATTTATTAGAAGTACATGCATTTTTCTGAAGCCGCGTGTAGTGACCAGTGATCCATAGCTAACGGGGTATAGTGGCCAATGCCACCGCAACAACATCCCGTGTATGCTTTTCTGATTCCTGGGCTCATTTTCTAGGCGTCTTCAAGCCCTAGTATCTGAAGGAATACCAAGCGGCTGCAGCAAGCCGTTTACAATCAGACTTTTGTCTTAACCCACATATAACGGAACAGAGGCGTTTTAAATACTATAACTTAATCGATTCAAAATTGTCATAAAGGGATAGAATGGTTGTGATAGCTTTGTATTTACAAGGGTTTCGAAGTCAGTGTCGTCTGTTCATTATGCGTGTTTTTTGAAGTAACTAATCCTTATTGGAATTAGTAGGTTAGCCACTGCCGCGCGGGGTAGCTGCGCGGTCTAAGGCGACTGTGTATCGAGTCAATGAAATACGTCAATGTATGACTAGCCGATAAACACAAATAGCCTGCCATATCACTTTAGCACCTGGGAAAACAATGTAAGGCTGCACATAAACTTTTTTGTTTTGTTTTATAACACATACGAAACCCAAATAGACCGTTGAGCGTAACAAACAAAACTGTTTTGTATGGTGCACCCCTTGAACAGTTCAAGTTTCGTATGTGACGTAAAATTAAAAGACAAATGTTTTACCATGACTTTTCGTGCCTTTTTATTATTTTTCTCTCATGGTGAAGAGGTATGGCAGATTACCAGTGGCATTTGGCTGTCCAAGCGCATATAGGATTAGCTTCCGAGACGCATAGTCGTTTGATGGTTGATGGTTTTTGTAGGAGTAATACGCGACCGGTCACTTTGCTTAATTTTGATATGATTTATTTGATGTGCCATTGACTCATCACCAGATGGAGGTGTTGCAAGAACATTAACTGGACCAAGTGCAGCTGGACAATACAGTCATTTTGCAGGCAGAAATAATGGAAATTTAGTTGCCAGTAACGAAGCGTTTATAAGAAGAAAATTTTGTTATGTTTTACGATAGTTGCATTACATTGCCACATGGTATCAGTGACAAAGTCGTTTTGATAATGTACGTTTTGCAGGTCATAGACAAATATACACAGTATTTAGCTGCACTTCTTATCACTCTCATTCACAGAAGTAAACAATATGAATATGCTAAATATCACACTTCGCAACTTAGTGATATTTACGTTAATTTGCATTGCACTACAAAATAAATATTTATTAGCGTAGATAATGAAAGAAAGTGAGCATTGTAATTATATCGTATCATTATAGCTCGGTTCAAGAAGTTTTCTATCTTTGTCAGCGACTGTATAATGTTCCAGAGGCCATAATACGCGTAGGATTCAAAATCTCTGTCGTCTTTTAGTTCTACTCGCTGGCTAATTAAAATAAGGGAAGGATATGTTGATCATTTTAATTCACATTCTGATGTTGTTCTTGGCCTATGCGGTTCAGCCTCGAGGTACTGTGTTACAACAATAAATCTTATAACGTTCTGTACTAAGTCTTTACGTATTATCCATGAGAATGCTTTCACTGAATGATATTATATCAATACCTTAAATGAGTTTTATTTTGGAGGTCAGCAATCAACAACCCTAGGATGTTCCGACTTAGAAAGGCTATTAACTGAGATGGTTTACGCTTCCATTTGTCTTGACGATAACTCGTGCCTGCAGCTTTACAATCTTCTACAAAGAGTAAATTATGTAATAGATTCCAACAAAAATTATTTTTCTTCACGCCAAGCCACAAGACAACATAAGCAGATAACACTGTTCATTTCCAACTGCAAATGCACAACACGTCATAAAATGTCGTTCTGTGCCAGGACCGATCAGTAAATGTGATCCATTAACGGAATTTTGTAAACTATTACTTCATGAAACTAATGCTGTATGCACTTCTTTGCTTCGTCGATCTCGTGAAAAATAAAAAAAAATCGAGTGGAGATCCTACATGAGGAAACAAAAAGAGTGGTACACTTCAAGAAAAAGGAAATTCGTCGGAGAAGCACCAAGCGCAAGTCCGAATCTTACGTGTTTGCATACTGACTTACTTAATATCAAGCAGTAATTCAGAACAGATCAGTCTAGTAGCGGTACAAAATTTTAGTGAAGTGCATTCAGTAACTAGTATTTTGACGTGATTTGAAAGTGAAATCTGCTCGTTAGACCAGCAATCAAGGTAGGTGACGCTATGTTTATTTATTTATTTATTTTTGAGTCAACCTGTGATGATGTAAACACCATTGTTATAAGCTCCTGAATCCAGTATTAAGATAAGTGATTATTTTGATAGTTAAACAAGTTGAATTTTGGAAATTTTATTAAAATCAGGTTATGGTGAAAATAGTAAAATAGATAACAATGTATACAGATCAAATTAACGAAATGGAGTTGACGCTGAAGTGGGACAACACAACACTCAGGAAAGCCAACCAATCAAGTCGTTCATAAAACTTCTAAAAAGGTTAGAATACGAATTCTACAGCAGTTTCCGAGATTTCCTAAATTCAACAAAAGAAAATTTCGTCTGAACTTTCACAAACACAGGATGAGCTTTCAACAAAGCAGGATGCTCTGGCGGAAGAACCTCTCAGCTTTGAAAAGAGCACAGGCCGATATACCAGAGTAAGTGAAAAGGTTAACAGGTGAGGTAGTGGAAGTTAAATGATGGCAATTTACACTCTCTGAAACTGTTCAGTAGTTATCTAATGAGGTAAATAACATTCATGAGCAAAAGGAATCTATGAACAAGCAGTTCGAATCACAAAAAAAGAAAAAAAAACAGTTTGGAGAGGACGTTACTTCTTGGGCGTACGAGAAGACTCACCTATTTACCACGTAATAGACACGAAATACCACGAAGGAACGGGAAAATTAAACCAAAATTTGTTGCAATGGCGAAAGTATTTTCGTGAACAGACAGAAAATGCGCAGCAAGGACTTGCTGAGGTGAAAGATACAGAGCACAACTGACAGTTGAGACACAAGGTTCTGAAATAAATCGCATTTCTGAAACTACATCAGGCATGCTAGAGCAAATGCTAACGGAAACGTTGACTACATGTTGAACTACACATGGGGGCTGGGATACAGTTCACACCCATGTTACTTAATACGACACGGGCAATTCCAAGGGTTTTTGCTGGTTAACAGGACACTATGCATCTGGTCATATTCATCTGTGCATTTATGCCGTGCCATGATCATGGTCCAATGCGCAAAAGATAAGCTTCGTGAGTGGCGACATGCAGAGGGATACTGTGACGTGGGCCATGGAAGCTGCTGAATATTGTAAAACGTATGACGAATTTGAAAAATCATTCTTGTCAAAGGGTCTGTGAGCCAGGATCCAGGAGTCACTCTGAAAAGAAGTATTTAATCCAGAGCCATCCAGGCATGGCAGGGTAGCTGATGCAAATATTTTGAAAGATGTATTAACACGAATTGGTACTGAGATAACCCAGTGTTACACTGAGATGCGTTGTGAATATTAAAGGCAAAGTTGCCAATACACATCCAAGAGAAATTGATCACGGTATCAAACGTGAATCTGGAAGAATTTTTATCAGCCTTGGCTTCAACAGACATGATACAAGAGGGTGCAATAGTCGTGACAAATAATGGAAAATTTAATAACGACAATAATGGGAATCACAATTACACAATAAATCGTCGTTCAGCTCACACCAGACACCAAAACGCAATGAAAATAACAACCATGAAACTGAAAATAACGATCATGTAAAAATGGAAATGAGCGTTTGGCGTCATTGGCCGGGAGGCCCCTTACGGGGCAGGTCCAGCCGTCTTGGTGAAGGTGTTATTACAGTCGACGCCACATTGAGCGACCTGGCGACGGATGGGGATGAAGTGATGATGATGACAACACAACACCCAGTCTCTGAGCGGAGAAAATCGCCAACCCAGCCGGGAATCGAACCCGAGCCCCTAAGGACTGGAGGCCATCACGCTGACCATTTTTTCCTTCTTTGTTGATCTCAATTTGTTCTAAATTGTTCGTTGTATTCGTTCGGAGCGGACGTCCCATGACACCCGTTCACGTTCATCGTTGATCCGTTCACCCAGTTTTTTTTTATTACAGAGGGTAACTAGCCCTCTGACCGAACACGCTGAGCTACCGTGCCGGCACCATTCAGATATCGGGGCGGACATAACGATCATGTGGACAGGTGCAAGCAAAATCATTATGATAATCGGTAGAAACCTGGATATGTAAGCAATGGTAAGTTCCTATTGGACCAAACTGCTGAGGTCATTGGTACCGATATACAGGGTGTTACAAAAAGGTACGGCCAAACTTTCAGGAAACATTCCTCACACACAAATAAAGAAAAGATATTATGTGGACATGTGTCCGGAAACGATTAATTTCCATGTTAGAGCTCATTTCAGTTTCGTCAGTATGTACTGTACTTCCTCGATTCACCGCCAATTCCATGGCCTCCACGCTTTCCTGACCTCAACCCTCTTGACTTTCATTTATGGGGGCATTTGAAAGATCTTGTCTACGCAACCCCGGTACCAAATGTAGAGACTCTTCGTGCTCGTATTGTGGACGGCTGTGATACAATACGCCATTCTCCAGGGCTGCATCAGCGCATGATGGATTCCATGCGTCGGAGGGTGGATGCATGTATCCTCGCTAACGTTCTGTTGCTGTGTGTTTCCATTCCATGATTATTGTGATTTGAAGAGAAGTAATAAAATGAGCTCTAACATGGAAAGTAAGCGTTTCCGGACACATGTCCACATAACATATTTTCTTTCTTTGTGTGTGAGGAATGTTTCCTGAAAGTTTGGCCGAACCTTTTTGTAACACCCTGTATAAGCCATAACAATCGCAGTCAGTTGCAACACCCACCATAGAATAGCCAGATTAACCAGAGCTGGTGGAACCTACTCCCTGACAGAGATGTAGTGGATGACGCAAATTGCCCACCTGTAAGCAATCAAGTAATCAGGAAAACTGACTAACCTCATTAGCCGTTGTTGCAGTCTGCTACCAGCACTAATGAAGCCACAAGTGAATATTAGGCTAGTCATTGACTAGGGAAATTAACAAGATTATTGTACCCATCGAGACACGACCCAATAAAACACGACAGATCTAAAAAATTCATGGTGATCAGTACACGACCATCTGCTACTGGTAAATTCCTTTACATGAGGAGTGGAGAAAGTATACTGATCTCATAAACACTAGTCAAAGCCGCTAGATAAGAACAAATAGACGTAAAATCATTTGTTGCTGCTTGCAAATGTGGGACACACAACAATACGTTGACAATATATATGTAATCTGGATCAAAAAGTTAAACAAAAATAAACAAATAGAGTGAAATATTTACTAAGTAATTAATGGGTTACTGAGTGCAGAAGCAAAGGCATGACCATCTTAAAACTGTGTGCCCGACCGAGACTCGAACTCGGGACCTTTGCCTTTCGCGGGCAAGTGCTCTACAGCACTTGCCCGCGAAAGGCAAAGGTCCCGAGTTCGAGTCTCGGTCGGGCACACAGTTTTAATCTGCCAGGAAGTTTCATATCAGCGCACACTCCGCTGCAGAGTGAAAATCTCATTCTGGATGACCATCTTAATTTATACACTGACACGCTAAGGAAACTGGCATCAGCTTGCGTTTTCAAATACAGAAATATGTAAACAAGCAGAATACGGCCCTGATGTCGGCAAAGCCTATATAAGACGACGAGTCTCTGGCGCAGCTGTTAGTTCGGTTACTGCTGCTACAATGGCAGGTTATCTAATCTTAAGTGAATTTGAACATGGTGTTATAGTCGTCGCACGAGCGATGGGACACAGCATCTCCGAGGTAGCAATGAAATGGGGATTTTCCCTTACGACCTTTTCAAGACTGTACCGTGAATACAATGGATAACAGAACACATGTTGAAAAAGATAGAAGAGCGAACAAAGTGGAAAGATGTAGGAACTGATGAAGGTAAAAAGAGGTACAGGAAACTGAATAATGAATTAAGAAGAGCAACTGAAGAAGCAAGGGAAAAATGAATGAAACAGAAATGCGACGAAGTAGAGAAAATGGAGGAAGAGGGAAAGTATGAAATGATGTATAGACAGACTAGTGAGATTGTTTTTGAACGTAAAAGAAAGAGGAATAACATGGAAATAGAAAGAGCGGATGGTACTCTTGCAGAAGAACCACAGGAGGTTTCGAACATATGGCAAGAATGTATTGAATGTCTGTATAAGGGGGATGAAATACAAAGCGAAACTAAGGTTAAAGAGGAGCAATATGTGTCGGAAGATGGAAAAGCATTCACCATTTTGGAAGCAGAAGTAGAAAAGGCGGTGAAGGAGATGAAGAATAGGAAGGCATGTGGAATTGATGAGTTGCCAGCAGAACTGTTGAAGAGTCTGGGAAAAAAGACAAGAAAAGAAATAAATGTGATTTGAGACTTTCTCGGCGTATTCCATTCGTGAAATCTTCTCGGGTGATCAGCCGAGTAAAGGCGTCGTCTTCTCGCAACGTTTCGAAGGGTTTCGTACCCATCATCTTCAAGCGAAGTGTCGAGATGCTGCTGCTCACATCTATTACTTTCCCCTCTTTGGGGAAGTGTGAGGGGGAGTTTGTAGCCTTGCGGCTTTTACTCCCCTGTGTGCTTGTGTGTGTGATTATTTCTGTACTTTTTGGATGTCTGTGAGATTGTGATGTTTGTTCTGTGTGAGTCTGGTACTTGCCTGAGGTTTGGCGAGATATTTGTAGTATTTGGGGTAGGAGCAGGATTTAGGAATGGGTATTGGGATTTTTCTCTTCGACTTAGTCGTCAAAGATCGTCATGGGGCGATTGTGTTTATCGCGGGACATGTCATACCGACCTAGGGAGTGGATGAGGGCGTTTCCCGACCTGGAAGTACCTTCATAGAAGGCCCTTGCCAGGTCTTGGAAACGCTCTCTCAGGAGTGGGATTTCCGCAGCGGCATGCAAGTCGTCAATAGGGAATCCAAGGGGTAAACGCAGTGCCCTCCTGAGGGCGCGGTTCTGCAGCCTCTGGAGAGTGTCCAGGTGCTGCTTCGCCGCGTATCCCCAGACAGGACACGCGTATTCCATTACTGGCCGGATCAGGGCCTGGTATATGTTCACTCCTACTGAGCAGGAAAGGGAGCTGGATGAGTTGAGGATTGGGTACAGGATGGACATTCTGGCGCAGACCTTCCTATGGACCTCGTCTATGTGGGGTTTCCACGTAAGACGAGAGTCCAAGGTTACTCCAAGATACTTGGCGGTTCTGCGCCAGGGGAGTTGGGTTCCGTTTAGGTGAAGGTGGAGGGGGGGGCGTTGAGGAGGTTCGCGCCTTCCGAGCCTACGGGTAATCAGCATTGCCTGCGTCTTTTCAGAATTGATGGTGATTCGCCAGCGACGGGCCCAAGTTTCTGTGTCATCTAAAACCCTTTGTAGCCTACGAATGACCAGGTCCTTGTTCGCGTTTCTCGTGTAGAAGGCTGTGTCGTCAGCGTACTGTGCAGTGTGCACCAGGGGGGCCGTTGGAGTGTCCGCAGTGTACAGACTGTACAATACGGGCCCCAGGACCGATCCCTGTGGCACCCCAGCACGAATACGCCTTCTGGTGGAGGTGGCAGTTTCTACTTTGACGGAGAAAGTCCTATTGGTGAGGTAGCTCTTGATCAGCTGAACTATACTCCCGGGAAACCCTTGTGTGTACAACTTGTAGAGTAGCCCTCTATGCCATACTGAATCAAAGGCTTTGGCTACGTCTAGTAGCACTATCCCGCAGTAGCCTCTGTGGTTGAAGCCCTCTGTGGCCGCTTCAACCACTCTCATGATCTGTTGTGGGGCAGAGTGGTTCTGCCGGAATCCGAATTGGAAATCCGGCAGAATTTGCTCTCTGGTAATATGTTCTTGTATGGGTCTTAGCATGAGGCGCTGTGTTGCGCGGTCCTATAAAGGCTCCTGGACCAGTGACTGATTCCGGGCGCCGACCAATCAGGTACCTGCGGAATCGGCCGCCGCGCCAGTGGTAGGGGGTTCGCGGCGCGGACCGGGCGTCGAGTCCCTGCCGGTTCCTAATACGTCTGTGGCCGCTGCCGTCTTCGTGCCGGAGCGTTCTCTTCTAATTTTAGTTATTGCGGGATTCCAGGCTGTACTAAGTTGGAAACCAGTGTCTCGATTGATCAGGTTGCTGTTCAACCGAATTTCTACAGCCTCTTTGAAAACCGAATCCCAAAATCCTTTAGCGTCACACAGCTTCTTCGTACCCTCAAAGAGGAAGGTGTGTCCTTCGTTAAGGCTATGTTCCGCTACCGCCGATTTTTCAGTCTGACCAAGGCGTACATTTCTAATGTGTTCCGAGCGCCTCTGGGTGATGCAGCGCTGCGTTTGTCCGATGTATTTCGTACCACATTCACATTCGATACTGTATACGCCCGGAGTCTGCAGTCCTAGGTGGTCTTTGACTGAGCCAAGTATGTCCTTAATTTTACTTGGGGCATGAAAAATTGTCTTGATGTTGTGCTTCTCCAGAATGCGGGCAATCTTGGCTGTTGGCGGTCCCGCGTATGGTAGAAATGCCAGGCATCTGGTCTCATCTTCTTCTTCTGGTGTGTCTACCTTCCTGCTCTTGTGTAGGGCGCGCGAGATTTGCGTCTCATTATAACCGTTGCTGCGGAAGGTCTTCCTTAGGTGTTGTAACTCTGCAGGTAGGCTGTCATCATCACAGATAGACTTGGCCCTGTGCACAAGTGTGTTAAGCACTGAGTTGCGTTGTGCTGGGTGGTGGCAACTCTGTGCATGAAGGTATAAATCCGTATGTGTCTTCTTCCTATACACAGCGTGACCCAAGGTGCCATCAGGGTGCCTCTTGATTAGAATGTCAAGGAAGGGCAAGCTTCCGTTTTCTTTCACCTCCATGGTGAATTGTATGTTGCTGTGTATGCTGTTGAGATGTCGCAGGAAGTCTTGCAGGTTCTCTCTGCCATGTGGCCACACGACAAAAGTGTCATCCACATATCTGTAAAAGGCTTTAGGTTTCAATGGGGCGGTGTCCAGGGCTATGTCTTCAAAGTGCTCCATGTAAAGATTAGCGATGCCTGGAGCTAAGGGGGACCCCATGGCTACACCATCCACTTGTTCATAAAATTTGCCTCCACACTTGAAGTAGGTGTTTGTTAACACATGCCGGAACAGCTTTATTGTGTCCTCACTAAAGCGTGTTTCGAGCAGCGCTAGGGAATCTTCCAGCGGTACTCGTGTGAAGAGTGAGGTGACGTCGAAGCTGACAAGAAGATCTTCTTTATCCAGGCGAAAGCCTTGTAGTACCTTCCTTATAGGACCTTATAGGACCTTATAGGACCGCGCAACACAGCATCTCGACACTTCGCTTGAAGATGATGGGTACGAAACCCTTCGAAACGTTGCGAGAAGACGACGCCTTTACTCGGCTGATCACCCGAGAAGATTTCACGAAAGGAAAGAAAAGAAATAGTCTACCTCTGTAACGAGATATATGACAAAGGGGAATGGCCTGAGGACTTTCTTGCAACAGTTATGATACCAATAGAGAAAAAGAGAAACACTAAAAAATGTGAAGAGCATGAGATCATCAGTCTAATTTCTCACGCAGCTAAAGTCTTGCTGAGAGTGTTGAGTAGAAGGCTATATGACAAGCTGGATATAGGGGTTGCAGTTCCGATTTAGAAGAGGAAAAGGAACAAGAGATGCTATTGGCCTGTTAAGAACTATAGGGGAAAGATATATGGAAAAAGGTAGAGAAATCTTTGCTATTTTTATAGATTTAGAAAAGGCTTTTGACAGAGTTCAGTGGAACAAGCTGATGGATATTTTGAAGAGGAAAGGAGTAGACTGGAAAGAGAGACGACTGATACAGAATCTATATTTACACCAGAAAGTAAGGATCAGGATTGGAAATGGAATGTCAGAAGGAAGCAGCGTTGGACGAGGTGTTAGACAAGGTTGTTGCGTTTCCCCAACGTTGTTTAACGCATACCTTGAAGATTTTATTGCGAAAGGCTTATATGGGAAAAGAGGAATATGTATTGGTGGAAAGAGAATAGAATGTATAAGATTTGCTGATGACATGGTATTAGTGGCAGAAAGTGGGCGGACATTGAATAACATGCTGAAAGATCTGAATGAAGCTTGTGTGGAATATGGGATGCAAATAAACACAGCAAAAACAAAGATTATGGTTATCAGTACAAGTCGCAGACTGCCTAATACTAAAATAGTACAATCTGCCATTAGCCAAGCAAGTGCATTTAAATATCTTGGAAGCACAATACCCGAAGACTTGAGATGTCACCAGGAGGTAAAAACTCGAACTACCATAGCAAAGGAGGCAAGAGGAGACTCTTATGTGGCAAATTAGGTAAAGGTCTAAGGAAAAGTCTTGGCCAATGTTTTGTCTTGAGTGTGGCACTATATGGGGCAGAAACATGGAGGCTGAGACGAGAGGATGAAAAAAGGTTAGAAGCATTTGAGATGTGGATGTGGAGGAGAATGGACCAAATAAGCTGGATGGAAAGAGTGAGTAATGAAAGAGTATTGGAAATGGTTGGTGAGAGAAGATGTTTGCTGAAGGGAAAGGAAAAAGAACTAGTTGGGACATTCACTGAGAAGGGAGTGCTTGCTAGCAGATGCTTTGGAAGGATTGATTTGTGGTAGAAGACTGAAAGGAAGAAGGAGAACAAGATGATAGATGACATAAAGGGAAGAGGGAATTATGCAGTCCTGATAAGGATGGAATAAGACCGGACAGCCTGGAGAACTACCACGTGAAAACCTGCCTTTAGGCAGAAAACTGATGATGACCGTGAATATCAGGAATCCTGTAAAACAACAAATCCCTTCAGTGTACATATGAATCTACATACACACTCTGCAATTCACCATAAGGTGCACGACGGAGGGGAACTTGTACCATTACTTGTCGCTGCTTTACCTGTTACACTCACAAATGGTGAAAGAAGAAAAATCGACTGTCCATATGCTTCCGAATGAGCCTTGATTCCTCTTATCTTTTCTTCTCGGTCCTTACACGAGATGTACGTTTGTGACAGTAGAATCGATCTGCCGTCAGTCACAAATGCCGTTTCTCTAAATCTTTGTCAATAGGCATTTCGCGAGAAGAATGTCAGCTTCCCCACTGATTTCACGGAATACTTACGTAATACTCGCATCTTGATCGAGCTTAACTGTAATAAGTGTAGGAGCCCGCCTCTGAATTACTTCGACGTCTTCCTTTAATCCGATCTTGTGGGGATCCGAAACACTCGAGCAGTAATCAAGAATGGGTCGCCCTGGTGTTTTGTAAGAGGTCTCCTTCATACATGAGCTACGTTCCTGGAATTCACCCAATAAACCTGAGTCGACCGTCCACCTACTCTACAATCGATTTTTACGTGCTCGTTCCATTTCATGTCGCCTTGCAACGTTACGCCTAGATATTTAATCGACATTATTGTGTCACGCATCACAACATTAACACTGCATTGTGCATGTGTAAACTTCAGTTCAACTGCAAATGAATGCAGGGCAGGGCGATCGAATCGAACATCATTTTTCAGAAAACGATAGACTGGATACGCGACGTTGCTAAGCTACCTTTAAAACGATAGCCAATTAGCAACATGCGGGAGCAAGTTTGTTCGGTAAGCAAACACATTTACATGTGTCTAACTGAGCAATTTTGCCGATTAATCTCCTACTGTGTTATTGTGTGGTGTTTGTGCTATACTGCGCATTATCCGTGTACTGTATCTCCCTCTTGTCACCAAGAACAGTATACGAACAACGAATTAGTCGTAATTTATCTTCCTTAAGGAACAGGGGGATGCAGCGCCTTGGGTGCGAGAAGATCGTATGTTGAATATTTCCCAAACAGAAGGCTACCAGCTGTCAATAACGTGGACTGCCCCTACTTCATCGTGTTCATTGGTGCTGTTTTTGCTAGAGAAGGAGCTTTTAATGTCCTGAGGCGTCACAAGCTAGTGTATGCAAATCTACATCTACGTGTACAACTTGTAACGCCGGAAATGCATATCCCCCTATTTCCATCTATTGTACTGTAAGTTTTTTCCTTAATTTGTTACCTGAATATACACTCCTGGAAATTGAAATAAGAACACCGTGAATTCATTGTCCCAGGAAGGGGAAACTTTATTGACACATTCCTGGGGTCAGATACATCACATGATCACACTGACGGAACCACAGGCACATAGACACAGGCAACAGAGCACGCACAATGTCAGCACTAGTACAGTGTATATCCACCTTTCGCAGCAATGCAGGCTGCTATTCTCCCATGGAGACGATCGTAGAGATGCTGGATGTAGTCCTGTGGAACGGCTTGCCATGCCATTTCCACCTGGCGCCTCAGTTGGACCAGCGTTCGTGCTGGACGTGCAGACCGCGTGAGACGACGCTTCATCCAGTCCCAAACATAATCAATGGGGGACAGATCCGGAGATCTTGTTGGCCAGGGTAGTTGACTTACACCTTCTAGAGCACGTTGGGTGGCACGGGATACATGCGGACGTGCATTGTCCTGTTGGAACAGCAAGTTCCCTTGCCGGTCTAGGAATGGTAGAACGATGGGTTCGATGACGGTTTGGATGTACCGTGCACTATTCAGTGTCCCCTCGACGATCACCAGTGGTGTACGGCCAGTGTAGGAGATCGCTCCCCACACCATGATGCCGGGTGTTGGCCCTGTGTGCCTCGGTCGTATGCAGTCCTGATTGTGGCGCTCACCTGCACGGCGCCAAACACGCATACGACCATCATTGGCACCAAGGCAGAAGCGACTTTCATCGCTGAAGACGACATGTCTCCATTCGTCCCTCCATTCACGCCTGTCGCGACACCACTGGAGGCGGGCTGCACGATGTTGGGGCGTGAGCGGAAGACGGCCTAACGGTGTGCGGGACCGTAGCCCAGCTTCGTGGAGACGGTTGCGAATGGTCCTCGCCGATACCCCAGGAGCAACAGTGTCCCTAATTTGCTGGGAAGTGGCGGTGCGGTCCCCTACGGCACTGCGTAGGATCCTACGGTCTTGGCGTGCATCCGTGCGTCGCTGCGGTCCGGTCCCAGGTCGACGGGCACGTGCACCTTCCGCCGACCACTGGCGACAACATCGATGTACTGTGGAGACCTCACGCCCCACGTGTTGAGCAATTCGGCGGTACGTCCACCCGGCCTCCCGCATGCCCACTATACGCCCTCGCTCAAAGTCCGTCAACTGCACATACGGTTCACGTCCACGCTGTCGCGGCATGCTACCAGTGTTAAAGACTGCAATGGAGCTCCGTATGCCACGGCAAACTGGCTGACACTGACGGCGGCGGTGCACAAATGCTGCGCAGCTAGCGCCATTCGACGGCCAACACCGCGGGTCCTGGTGTGTCCGCTGTGCCGTGCGTGTGATCATTGCTTGTACAGCCCTCTCGCAGTGTCCGGAGCAAGTATGGTGGGTCTGACACACCGGTGTCAATGTGTTCTTTTTTTCCATTTCCAGGAGTGTATGACATTTCTGTGCCTTTACATATTGTAATTGTTTTACTATTTGTATATATATATATATATATATATATATATATATATATATATATATATATATATATATATATTTATGCATTTATGTCGAGGTATAATTGGTTTGTTTCGTAAATATTATTTGTATTTTTACGCTGGGTCTTGCCTAGGGAAAACTGCTATCGAACGATTACATCGATAGGTCGTGTGAAGAATCAAAGTGTGTAGGATCTTTGGTAGTGTTAACTCTGCCGCGTGGAGCGCGGGCAGGGCAGTTGGGGTCTGGCTGGAGTAGCGAGTGGAGCAGGTGTGTGGTGTGACGCTCCCGCGAGTTGCCGCGCTTTCGGGGTTTAGCAGCATGTAATTGCGCTCGACTTGCTATGTTAGTTTCTGGCACGGTGTCGCGGACGGGAAGCATTAGCCGGCGCACATCAAGAGCCCGTTTCGTTTGGTGACCGTGTTGAGAAGAACGCGCGCCAACATCCAGCTTCTGCAACAGCGACGGCCGACAATGAGTGACTGTCGCCACCTCCTCGATCGACGGCTTCAAACCTTCAATCAACCAACAAGGAAGACTAAAAGCACGTAAAGTTTCAGAACTGTATGGCAGACCTCAGCTTTTCAAATTGTTCCATTTGCCTCGCAAAATTACAGCAACTCAGCATGAACCTTTGTTGCTCATTGTCCCAATTGCATTACCAAGCAGGGTCCCTTCCTTTTCCGAAATGAAACCGAGTGTCGTTGAAATTCAGACGCCAGCATTAATGTACAATCATTGCATTTCATTACTTTAGTTTCCAAGTGCAGTTAAAGCATAGCTGGCTACAATAGTTAGATTACACAAGCACAAATTAAGAGTGCGAGTTTTGTTAGCATATTTTAGCTTACCTGTGACTGCAGCTCAGCTTGGTACGTACTAAATTTTATTATTGTTAATTATTCAGAATCATTTAATTCAAGTTCAAAGTTAAATCTCTTGTTTCTAAATTGCGTAGAGTCAAGTTGCTTTTGAAATGATTGTTGAGGTAGTCCAAGACTAACCGTATTCTGCTGGAGTTCGATGTGCTTCAGAAAGAAAGCTCACTATTAACTTCAGTCACTAAATTAACTTTCGATTTTCCGGATTTATTAATTCTTTTGCTAAATTAAGTCAGAGTGTAGCGAAATTTATTACTTCTGACAAACTTTCAGTTTTCACACTACACGTGTCAACCTTCAGTTGCCACGCTTCTAGTGCTAATTATATGTGTAATAACCTTTCTTTTTCAGTTACTATAGTAATTGTCCTTAGGACAGGCGACCGTGATTTCCCCCAAATCTCAAATATCTAATTACCGCTAGTTAATTGTTGACGTAACGGCCGCACATTTACTTTCTTTATTAACTTTACCCCTTTTCAAAATTAATTTCCACCAGTTTCATTTGCATTTTTCCTTTCATTTAGATGTAACCCTTTCCTCCCTCTTTACCGACAGATTAACTTCGGTGACGATTGCTTCCCCAAATTTCCCATTAGGTACACGCGGTTTAATTTTTCACTGTCATTAAGGTCGATAAGTGAGGGGGAGGTTACACGTGGCGACCTGGTGACAGGACAATCTTCAAATTTGAGGTTGTTCTGGACACGAATTTTGCATTGTGCAAATCTCGTAACAAAGTACTGGTTACGAAATGGTCGATACGTCAGCGAGAATATTAGTCTGAGGAATCAAAAAAAATGGTTCAAATGGCTCTGAGCACTATGGGACTCAACTGCTGAGGTCATTAGTCCCCTAGAACTGAGAACTAGTTAAACCTAACTAACCTAAGGACATCACAAACATCCATGCCCGAGGCAGGATTCGAACCTGCGACCGTAGCGGTCTTGCGGTTCCAGACTGCAGCGCCTTTAACCGCACGGCCACTTCGGCCGGCTGAGGAATCCTAATTAGATTTGAGATTTGTTATTTATATTGAAAATTATTAAAATGAGTGAAGGCAACAATTACCAAAATTTGGTAGACTTGGGTACGGAACAATCGGTCGAACAGTGGGAAACACGCACCGCGGTACCCATTGTTCGGGGGCAGGCGGCTTGCATGAAAGACGCGACCGCCGAGACGCAACAAAGAGCAGAAATGGAATTCCAAACATTAGAAAATGTTTCGGAATCGGAAGTGAAAATCAAATCGGAATCCCTTGATGACGAATACGGGGGGACAATTAAAGAGGAAGCCGCTACGGAAGTAAAACCGGTAGTTTCCGGGAATTTAACTGATTTATTGAATGTTTTGATTAACGAAATCAAGGCTCAGTCTAGCAAGATAGAAACTCAATCGGCAGAAATTAAAGCTCAGTCTGGAAAAATTGACAGGAAGCTAGACAATCAGAACAAAGCTATTAATGTTGTTAACAACAATGTTGGAGTTGTTAACACAAAAGTTGATAAAATCAAAGAAGATATTGTTGTGATTAATACCGAAATCGGTAATCTTAAACAGGAAATGATAGGCGTTCAGGCGGAAATTGCGAGCATAAATACGCGTTTTAATTCCGAAATTAGCAGAATCGAGAAAAGTGTAGGAGACGCAGTTGCTCCGATCATCGAGAATAAGGTGACGGAACAAATTCAATTAGTGAGAAAAGACGATCAACAGAAGGTGGAAACTTTAAAGGTTTTAGTATCCGAAGTAGATACCAAAGTGAGGAAGCAGGCTAATACCTGCGAAGAGAAAAAGAGGGAAGTGGAAACGCTTGCGACAACCACTTGCCAAGTGATTACGAGAGTGTCGGAATTAGAAAAGAAACTTGAAGAAAAACAGAGCTATGTGCCAATCTGTGCACATAGTTCGGAATTGTTGACGAAAGAGGAGCGGTTCGACCCCTTGAAAAAAGGCGGTATACACGCGACGGATTTCATTAAAAACTGTGAAAGAGTTTTACCCAGATCATGGACTAATGAGAGAAAAATTAATGCGGTTATTGATGTGTTGGCTGGTGATGCCAAGCGTTGGGGCTTAAACCTCAACATTACGAACCTGACCTTTGACGAGTTTAAAAATTTGTTTCTGGCTGAATACTGGTCAGAGCAAAAACAGCAAAGTGTCTGGCGCGAATTTGTCGTATCGAGGCCTTTCGATGCGAATTCGCGCGGCTCGATGAAGGAGTTTTGTGAGGGCTGGATCCGCAAGTTGGAATATTTGCGTGATCGCCGCACGGAATCCGAAATAGTCTGGGAACTCTACAAGAAGCTTCCAGATGATACAAAACGCTACGTAGGAAGCAATTACAGGACAATCAATCATTTCCTGGAAAGAGTTGAGGATGAGGACAATTGGCGCAATAATCGCGATACTGGTAGAGGCCGTGGTAACAACAACGGGTACCACAGCAACCGCAACAATCATAACTATGGGAATAATGCATACCGCAATCTTGGCAGCAATAACAATAGTGGTTCGGGCCGTAATGACAATCGATACATTGCAAATAATAACAGGAATGACGGAAACCAGTATCATACTAGCGTGATACGGGCTTCGCAGAATAGTAATAACGCCAGAGTGTGTGATCAGCCGCCTCAGCAGCATCCGGGGAGCGTATCTGCTGGGACGAGACAGGGAAACCATTAGCCGCGCTGGTCAGGGGCCGACCGGGCGTGGAGAAATTTTGGCGGCCCAATAACAGTAGAAAACCCAGGTGTCGTCGTTATGAAAATTCCGTGTGGAATAATAAACGGCGGGAGAGTGTGCCAGTGTTAGGAGAAAGGAGTGCGCCCACAGGTAGTAAATCAGCTGTATACACGGCAGTAGGAAGTACATTCACTGTCAGTGAGAACAATTTAAGTAGTGTTCCGGAAATCGATTATAAAGTGGTAGCTGTAATACCCACAGCGGAACTGGAGATTGAGTTTAAGAATGATTCGCAAGTGTTGAGAGAAGATCAGATGTCAGATAAAACGTCCGTCATCGAGCGAGGGGATGCAGAGAGGGATGAGGTCTGGTTAAGGCAGTTCGGTCGCTTATACGACGAACTAAGAGATTATAGGGGTCTGTATGGGAGAAGCGTTTATGGGGAGCGCGGGCAGGATTTTCCGCATTTCGTCCCACAGGAAGATAGTATTTGTGAAGTGATAGGAAGTTCTGGCCCTAACCGGCAGACTTTACTAGAAATAGTTGATGTTAATGGGGAGCACGAGCAAGATTCGTCGTGTTTCGTCCCGCAGGAGTTGGCTGTTGAAGTAGTAACGGAAAGTTCTGGCCCTAACCGGCAGACTTTACCGAAAGTTACAGTGGCAGAAGTAGCCGACCCATCCGACGCAAAACTCCACTTTAAACATTGCGAAAGTATTGAGGAGAAAGATTACGAAAATTTTAGTGATAGCCGGACACGATTGGTAGAAAAGCATGTGGATTACAGCGCGTATGAGGTTAGAGCTGACATTATACGGTCAGACGATAGCAGTGTGGGTTGCGCAGATCTAGCGGAAGTAATTGCAGAGACTACTGGGCACATTCCTCCAGGTAGATTGGCGGATGATATCAATCTGGCCAAAGTGGAATCAACGAAGGTGACAATTAGTGAAATGATAGCAGGGCAACACTCACTAGTTGACGAGTTAGAGGAAAAGGTTTCGGTATTGGAGGCGAAGCTACAGACTAAGCCTCAGGACAAACGTGTTGAAGTTAAGACTGTATGTGAACAGAGGCTAAAAAAGCCGCCAGATAAACCGGATTTAGGATCAAAGCCGGATAGTTTTTTCTGGAATGACCTGGATATAGACGAGGATTTACTGTGGGAAAATAAAGAAACAGTCGAGGACAAGTGTAGACAGATAGTAGTGTCTGCTAATATGCACGACCTACAACTAAACGTGTTGATTGACACCGGTGCAGAATTGAGTGCTGTATCTGGGAAAATATTTGAGTTACTGAAAGACAGACCTGGTATCGTAGTTATGCCAGTAACAGGAGTGAAAATTATCGGTGCTACTGGGAAGGCCAGTAAACCGGTCACAAAACAGATTTTTGTCAACTTCGAGATATGTGGGGCACGATTTGAGCAAGAGTTTGTCGTCGTGCCAGACTTAACTACGGAAGTAATTATCGGGTTAGATTGGCTATTAAAGTACCGTGCAGTGATTAATTGCGAAAGCAAAACTTTGACATGTTCGTCACAAGATAAAACAATAGTAGTTAGCTTTGACGAGGCAGGAGACGGTGTGCATAGGCAATACCAGCCTATACACATTGTTAACTGGCCGAATGATATTGATGTAGGTATTAATTTGAACTACTATAATGTGAGGAATCTCTGCATTGACAATAGTGTAGAAAGTGAATTGGAAGAGATAATCAAATTCCCTCCACGGATTGACATTAATATTGGTGTGAAAAAAGATCGTTAGCGAGAAGTAATGAAGCTAAATGCCGATGCTCGCATACGTCGTCATGACGCTAAAGCGCGTTTTGCTAAGTTTGCAATCGGAGACTTAGTACTTGTAAAAGCTCACGAGAAATCGAGCGAGATAGACAATGAAATCTCTAAATTTAAGTTTGTGTATAATGGACCATATAAAGTCATTGGTATACCTCACACAAATGCTTATTGCTTAGAGTATCCAAGCTCTGGAAAACGATTAGGTATACGGAATATTGTAGACTTGAAATTGTACCAACCTAGGATTGATTAATACCACAGAATGGGTAATTTGTACAGTATGTAATATAGAGTGTAAGATTTAAGGATGTGCCATGTTGCGATGCTTTTGCCTGACCTAGAGGTCATTAAAGAACTTGTAATTAACAAGTAATTAATTTTTGATTAGACGTTTTAACCAATTGAAAAATCCAAGCTGCTAGTTTAAGTTTTCAGCTGAGTCACAGTAGATTAAGGAATGTAAATATGCTTTTGTAACTAGCTGTCAGATTTCATGAATGTGTGTTTTACTAGTCATTGCCGATGTACTTAGACGCTGTTTTAAGTTTCAGGCTAGTACATGCGTGTGATGATGGACAGTGTTGAGTTATCCACTGTGATAGTATTAAGGGACTCCTTGAGATTACTCGGGAGTGAGTTTTCCTAAAGAATTCAGTGAAACGGACGTTCTGGAAATGCCGCTACACAGGCGAGTGAGATCAAGCGTGCCGCTCAGGCGGGCGCAACAATACTGGCAAGGTGGAGCCGCTGTCGGCTCTCGGGTCGCTGTCGGCTCTTGTGCCGCTGTCGGCATTCTTTGTACTTGCGAGTACGGAAGGCGGAGTTGTTTTTCTTCCCGGACAGCTGATATGAAAGAATTCTGTTGTCAACATTTATGTTTTTGTCGATCTGCTGTATATTATTTTCTTGTTTAGCGTCAAGTGCACACTCATGACGAGAATATTAATTATGAAAAGTTTATATAAAATACGTATTCTATGTAATTAATTATTAATTTGCGTATTTTGATATACCTGTTTTCTATGACCATGTAATCTGATTAATTTTGTAAATAGTATTCCATTTCTTGATACTGCTAGGAATTTTAATGATTTTGGAATAGCTAAACCATTTTCTATGCTTTCTATGAATTTTAATATGTCGTCAACCTGTTTTATTTTGTGCAAGATGACAGAGTGGAATAAGATTAGGACTGTCACCACTCAAATTTTATGGTCTAAAAAATTGATTTATGCTTAATTAGACGAATGCTAAATTTTGATGATGTTTTGAGCATATGCATTTCCGCTGTTTATTTTTTGGGACATTTTCTGAGTCTGTTTAGGTTACACGAACATCCTCAGACAATGTGGGGCACGTGTAACGCCGGAAATGCATATCCTCCTATTTCCATCTATTGTACTGTAAGTTTTTTCCTTAATTTGTTACCTGAATATATGACATTTCTGTGCCTTTACATATTGTAATTGTTTTACTATTTGTATATATATATGTGCATTTATGTCGAGGTATAATTGGTTTGTTTCGTAAATATTATTTGTATTTTTATGCTGGGTCTTGCCTAGGGAAAACTGCTATCGAACGATTACATCGATAGGTCGTGTGAAGAATCAAAGTGTGTAGGATCTTTGGTAGTGTTAACTCTGCCGCGTGGAGCGCGGGCAGGGCAGTTGGGGTCTGGCTGGAGTAGCGAGTGGAGCAGGTGTGTGGTGTGACGCTCCCGCGAGTTGCCGCGCTTTCGGGGTTTAGCAGCATGTAATTGCGCTCGACTTGCTATGTTAGTTTCTGGCACGGTGTCGCGGACGGGAAGCATTAGCCGGCGCACATCAAGAGCCCGTTTCGTTTGGTGACCGTGTTGAGAAGAACGCGCGCCAACATCCAGCTTCTGCAACAGCGACGGCCGACAATGAGTGACTGTCGCCACCTCCTCGATCGACGGCTTCAAACCTTCAATCAACCAACAAGGAAGACTAAAAGCACGTAAAGTTTCAGAACTGTATGGCAGACCTCAGCTTTTCAAATTGTTCCATTTGCCTCGCAAAATTACAGCAACTCAGCATGAACCTTTGTTGCTCATTGTCCCAATTGCATTACCAAGCAGGGTCCCTTCCTTTTCCGAAATGAAACCGAGTGTCGTTGAAATTCAGACGCCAGCATTAAAGTACTATCATTGCATTTCATTACTTTAGTTTCCAAGTGCAGTTAAAGCATAGCTGGCTACAATAGTTAGATTACACAAGCACAAATTAAGAGTGCGAGTTTTGTTAGCATATTTTAGCTTACCTGTGACTGCAGCTCAGCTTGGTACGTACTAAATTTTATTATTGTTAATTATTCAGAATCATTTAATTCAAGTTCAAAGTTAAATCTCTTGTTTCTAAATTGCGTAGAGTCAAGTTGCTTTTGAAATGATTGTTGAGGTAGTCCAAGACTAACCGTATTCTGCTGGAGTTCGATGTGCTTCAGAAAGAAAGCTCACTATTAACTTCAGTCACTAAATTAACTTTCGATTTTCCGGATTTATTAATTCTTTTGCTAAATTAAGTCAGAGTGTAGCGAAATTTATTACTTCTGACAAACTTTCAGTTTTCACACTACACGTGTCAACCTTCAGTTGCCACGCTTCTAGTGCTAATTATATGTGTAATAACCTTTCTTTTTCAGTTACTATAGTAATTGTCCTTAGGACAGGCGACCGTGATTTCCCCCAAATCTCAAATATCTAATTACCGCTAGTTAATTGTTGACGTAACGGCCGCACATTTACTTTCTTTATTAACTTTACCCCTTTTCAAAATTAATTTCCACCAGTTTCATTTGCATTTTTCCTTTCATTTAGATGTAACCCTTTCCTCCCTCTTTACCGACAGATTAACTTCGGTGACGATTGCTTTCCCAAATTTCCCATTAGGTACACGCGGTTTAATTTTTCACTGTCATTAAGGTCGATAAGTGAGGGGGAGGTTACAAACTATACTCGACAAGCCACCTTACGGTGTATGGCGGAGGTGCTTCGTGAACCATTGTCGCTCCCCCCTTTCCCTGTTCCAGTCAAATGGTTCGCTTGAAGAGCGATTGCTGGTAAACCTCCGTTTGAGCACGAATCTCTCTAATTTTATCTTCATGGTCTTTTTGTGAGGTATTCGTAGGAGGAAGCAAGATATTGGTTGACCCTTCTAGGAAGCTACGCTCCCAGAATTTTAACAGTCAAGCCCAGATCGTGGTGCAGAACGCCTCTCTTGCAGAGTCCGCCACTAGAGTTGGCTGAGCATCTCCGTGAAGCTTTCGCGCTTTTTTATGCACTTTTACACCAGAGATATTTTAGATACACTAATTATCGCAGAAAACGTGTAAATTTAGTTCTTCGATGCTTGTTTGTCAAGCGACATTGACCTTCACATCAAGATCACATGAATTATGAAGTGGTATGAAATGTTGTTGAAATTCATTCAACAATTGCGGTTCTGACCCATCCTTTCTGGTTTGCATTTTGTTTGGAATTCATTTGAGTAATTATTTTCCTCTAAAGATATTTCCACCATTGTTGTACTTACTGGTATCGCGCAGGCCGTTGTGTGAACGGCGGCAGATGTTGAGTGATCACTCTAAAGGACACAAGGATGCCGATTATGCCGATTACTCTAGTTATCAGCTCCTGGCAGAGTTCGAAAGGGGTCTCATTGCGGCGCTCCATTTGGCCGGCAGATCGAATCACACTACATTCAGTTTTGTCGGGCATTTGGATGTGATAGTGACCCGACCTTGTGCTGCATGGGAACGAGAGGGCAGGCGTGTTCTCCTCAAGGCTCCCGTCGACCATGGCTGACGGCCAAATGGGAGGATTGCCTTACTGTGCAACAAGCACATCATAACGCCTTCATATCTTCTTCTGTAATGGACTCCGTGCAACATCCTGTCTCGTTGCACACCACTAGTCGGACACCAGCAGTAGTTGTACGAGGGCTGTTCGGAAAGTAAGGTCCGATCGGCCGCGAAATTGAAACCACAGTGAAAATTAAAAATTTTTTATTTGCTACAGTTAGCTGCGCCTTCCTGTTACCTCTCTAAATAGTCGCTGCTCCGACTTAGACATTTGTCGTGGCGTTGTACAAACTTTCCAGTACCCTCTTCACAGAAAGCAGCCGCCTGTGCTTTCCGCCAATTCTCTACGCTAGTCTGCCTATCGTTGTTTGTGCCAAAATGTTGTCTTCGTAGCCAGTGGTTCATGTGAGCAGAGATGAACAACGGAGCCAATTAAGGGCTGTATTGTGGGTGATCAAACACTTCTCATCGAAGCGTCTTTATTGCAGAATGCGGCTGAGAATAGTCTTGAAGAAAGAAACGCATGGCATTTATGTTATGTGGGCTGCATAGCTTCAGGCGTAATCTCTCACCAGATCAACCTACTTGGTGGGAAACACTGTTGTTTTAAGCATTTCTACATGGTCCTTTTCGGCTCCGAACTGAAAAGAGCAACGTAAAGCGATCTACAGACACACTAACGCCACTGCCAAACATACCTATGCGAAGTTCCATCGGATTTTCACAGTGGTTTCTATTTCGCGCCTAATCGCACCTTACTTTTCCAAATACGGATCGTACTAGGAAATTACTATCCCAAGCATAGGCTGTGTTTGGAGTACTGCTGTGACCAGAAAGCATTGACTGCGGATGAATATCGGTTCACTGTGTTCAGTGATGAATCGCAGTTCTGCACAACTCTGGACGACCATCGTCGGCGAGTGTGGTTACGACCTAGGGAGACGTTCTTTTCTTCCTACGTTTTGCAGAGATACAGCAGTGTTACTCCTGGCAGCATGGTGTGGAGAACAATCAGGTTTGACTTCAAGTCATGGTTGGTGGTGACTGAGGGAACTCTGATGGCACACCAATGTCACGTACTTCCTGCATCCTCAAGTGTTACCTCTCAAGTGACAGTATCATGATGTCATCTTTCAACAGTATAACGGCCATCCACATGAGGAACGTGTCTCTATGAAAAGTTCACTGATGATGAGGTACTCCTGTGGCCAGTACGATCCTCAGCTATGTCCCTTATGTAAGTATTAGTATCCAGGGTATCAATCACCAATTACAACTGGGAGCTATCTTGCCTCAGGAGAGGATAGAACGACTTAATACCCTTACCAACGTTATCAGTGTATGTATCCAGGCAAGAAGAGGTGCAACGTCGTAGTGCCAATTCTGGTCATAACTCAAAGTTCTCTGCAAATTTGAATCGATTTTGTAATCACTGAAACATCATGACGTATTCTCTCAAACTGCAAAGTTTCATTTCGTTTCCTCCTCACTTATGGGTGCTTAACTTTTTTCCTTCACAAGCGTTGTACATAGGGTTGGGGTACAATACCCTAACTAACAAAAATCTGAAATCTAGTCACCAGTATCTGACATATCGAAAAGACTCTTTTTCTAAGTTGATTCGGGAATCAGGAGACTAGAAAATTCTCAGTTGTACTTACCGAGGTTACTAGTCTAAAAATAGTGTGAAAGTGTAGTGAAAGAAGAATTTAGTTGCTTAGATTAAGATGGATGAATCGACTAGCCTTGAAATAAGCAGGTTACTAGCCTAAAAAAAGGGTGAAATTGTAGTGAAAGAAGAACTTAGTTGCTTACATTATGGTGGATCAATCGGCTAGGCATCAAATATGCTGCATATGAGGATACTACCAACAGAATCTTTAAGTTTCGAAAAGACCTAGGTTTTGGTGTCACAAGGGACACCTTCTTCAGTCAAAATTAAAACTAAATGTTACAGCATAATGTACTAAAATATACGAAAGCTGCGGTCATAAAAATGGCTCTGTGCACTTAACTTCTGAGGTCATCAGTCCCCTAGAACTTAGAACTACTTAAACCTAACTAACCTAAGGACATCGCACACATCCATGCCCGAGGCAGGATTCGAACCTGCGACCGTAGCGGTCGCGCGGTTCCTGACTGTAGCGCCTAGAACTGCTCGGCCACTCCGGCCGGCCTGTGGTCATACCTGACAGCGTCAGATAGAATTAAAAGAAAATGCAACAGAGCTGCAAGCTACTAGGGGCTGCCATGTGTCCTCTGCTACAGTACGTTATGCTGTAACATTGAATTTTAATTTTGTCCGAAGTAGGTGTCCCTTGTGACTCCGAAACCTAGGTCACAAGTTAATTGTGTTCGCGACTGAGGGCGGTGTTTTTCAAAATTTTGTATTATACAACAGTCGCTGATTGACAGCTATGTTAAGAACCTTAACAAATACTAGTGCTAATCTTAGAGCTGAGCTCAATAGCAAATCCTAGAGCTGAGTTCGTCGATGAATACAAGTTTTTTCAAAACCTCATTGTGAGGTAGCATTCGTATGAAACACAGTTAACTTTTTTCACTCCGTGTTCCTAGATTTCAGGACGGCGTTCGACATAATGCCACATTGTCAACTGATCACAGGAAGTGTTTTCACAAAGGTACGATTAGCCAAAAATTTTCTGACTAACAAACCGCCATACTTTAGTTTGGACAGTGATTATTCAACAAAAAAGGTTTACATCGAGGAAGTGTAATGGGATTGCTAATACTCTAAACTTATGTACTTTAACGGTTTACGAAATGAGACTAGTAACTCTCACAAATTGTTCACTAACGAAAGTTTCTGCACAGCGAAGTATCATCGCTGGACGGCAGAAAAGAAAATCGGAAAGACTGACAATACTTGAACTTGATGAGCTCGTAGGTTCTGTTTGAAAACTGATGAAGGCAATATAACGTGGCAACCTAACAGTCCCAAATTCTGACTCTGACGGGGCATTTAGCAGCTACCTGCCACTGTGTCAGTCTGCGCCAATGGCGTCGTTCGGATGCGAGTAGAGAAGAAAAATATACGTACAGGGTGGGAGAATAAAACTTCTAAAACCTTTACAATGTTTCTGATGTTTGAACTCTTTTCCGATAGCTCTACTCCCTACAGAGCCCGTTTCGCTCTATTCTGCCACTAACTTTTCCATTGCGAAGTTTGCTGGTGGCTCTGACTAGCACTTCCTGTCTTAAACTCTTGCGCGAACAGTGCTGCATTATTTTGTGTTGCATTTAACTGGCAATTAAACACATCTGCTCCTCTCACTCACTCAGACATGATGGCACTGCGGAGTAATTTGGACAGAGCGTGCAAGAGATGTACAACGGAAGACATCGACCGATTGGTGTATCGAAATGACGTTTTCCAGCGTTCCCTGTGGTGGGCACTTCGCCTGTTCATTAAAAAAGGTCAATTCTGCATCAGTCTTGTGTAGGTATTTTCTGGACCCGTTTTCTTTTTGCCTCCCTATATACAGAGTGATTCACGAAGATATACAAATATTTTAATATGATATTCTACACGTAAAAATAAAGAAAAAAATTAATATAAATCCAGGTCCGCAAATGTTTGGTTACGGAGTTACGGCTAATGATCGCCCGATTTAAAACCAATGGATTTTTGTGTGTGACATAGTTTACGAGGACACAGTCAATACACGTGACGCATTGCTTGCTCGCATTGTGAATGAAGTAGACGAAATTAAGAACAACCCTGTGAAACTGAAACGAGCAACAAAATCTGTTCATACACGTGCAGCTAAACACATTGAACTCGGTACAGACAGTTCTGAACATTTATTGTGAATGTATTGTGAAATTGTATGTAGACTGTACAACTTCCTTGACACTGAGCTTTGTTTTTTTTCCGGTTTAACATGAATTCACGTGTGCTTTGGTATTAATAACAGCAGATTATCTGACACATACATACAGTTTCAGTTAACGCTATTACCATCATTTTTCCAAAAATAAATTCTTTACAACTTCTGCTGAAAACTTTGTACAGTTGTATGGAATTTAAAAAACAAATTGGGCAAAGTAGTTAATAAATTAAAAAATTTACGAAATTACTTCCTTGCTTCTCTGAATGTTCTGGAAAACTACTGCAGATGCACGTCTGGGACATGTTTTATTAGATTCATCAGATCAATAACAACAAAATAAATGGAAATCGTCCTTTACTTTAACCTCGTACAGTTTTGTGATAGCTTCGTATTAGCGGAGTTCCTAAATTTCAGGCAAAATCTTTTATTAGCTGTAACTCCACAAACAAACATTTGCGGACATATGTTTATATGAACTTTTTTATTTAGTTTTATTTGTAAAATAACATATTAAAATATTTGCATGTCTTCGTGAATCACGCTGTATACAGGGTGTCCCAAATATCTTGGGTACCCCAAGTAACTTTTTGTAGGGAAGCGAAATAAAAGAAAAGTATCAAGTTGTTTAGCTTCAAGAGTGAAATAAATCAGGATGATTGACTTTCTTGTAATTTTGTTTGATAGGAAGATATGAACAGCAATAGGCCCTTTTTATACAGCACCGTACATATTTTATTCGGTAGCACGCATTGTCTCCTCAAGACTTGCTGGAGTTAACAGCAAAAAAATAGAAACGCAAGTCAAATGCTTACCGATCATTCAGTCAACGTCATGATGACGTTTTACTCATATTGGTTTATACTACCATCTCCAAAAATATTATTTCTGCTCAAACAGCATGCATATACGATAACTTTCATTTGTAAGAATAGGAACCCAAAAATTATATATATTGTTCAATAGCTCCCTCATATGAGATAGTATATCATTTGTGTTCTCTTACATGCAGATATTTGTTAATTTTAATTAATTAATTAATAATATGTACGATAATGATCGAAGCTGAAGTAATTAATAATACTGATGAGGACTTCCTACGTCTGGCCTTGACACGACGTGATTCATTTCCGCTGACAACCGTTTATTTTTAATTTACTTTTATTATTAATTGGGAAACGAATTCGTTGCGAGGTAGCAAATTTAGGACACGCTTTTCAGCTAAGATATTTGTTTATTTTTAATTAATCTACATTGATCACAGGCCAGTGACGTTCATATAGAAAGAGATTCGAAATTAACGAGATAGGGACGGGAGTACGTGCCGTCGCATTCATAACGCGAGCCGCTTTCTCGTTAGTCACGCGGCCTTAGCTTCAGAAAACGAACACTCAGAATTAACAGTTTTCGATTTTCGTGCAGCTCTGCTTATGTGGAAACCAAATTTACGAGTGTCACTTGGAAATTATTGTGTGCATAAAACTGTATGATGCGTAGGTATGGAGCAGATCCACAAGTTATAAATGTGCCTGCGCCGGATATAAAATAATGGTGCTCAGATGAAAAATCATTGATGAGGAAACTGGAATTAAACCAGATACTGTATTTGACTGAAGAGAAGGATTAAAAATTATGGGTTTCACTAAAAAGTTCTTAAGAGTTCTAGGAAATATTACTGACTCTTTGGTTAGCACTCTTTTTGACGTCTATCCTTCGATTAATCCTCATTCATCTGACACGAGACTGTGCTGAGTAAGTTATAAGAGGTTAACCTATGTATCCATGTAAGTATGTATTATGTATTGTTACATACCAAACTGTACAAGGCAGCAAACGGTTAAAATTTTCGAAGTCCCAGAGCGAAGCTACCTCGCTTACATTACAGTGATTTCGACACGAGGTGGCCGCAAAGATTAACAGAGTGGGTCAGCGGGAAACACAACATCGCCGTTTCTGGCCAGCCAGACGGCGGGCCTCAGCAGAAAGATAGTGTAATGGCAGAGCATTTGGACAGGGTCACGTCACCTTAGTTACGGGATGAAAGAAAGGCTACTGTTAATGCATTAATGCTTAACAAGGGCTTTTACGAACCAGTCCTATACTATAATAAACTCCTTAAACAAGCACGACAGAGTGACAACCGCTGATACCTTCGTAATAGCAAGACCTATGCGGTCAAGACCAGTGATGTCGGATAAACATTAGGCACTACTCCACTCCATAAATACCCCAGCACTTTACCTAGTAAGGCAGTCGGTCAGACGGATCGACTGCGTACGTAACGCTCGCACTAGATTCCCTGATTAAAATAAAGTGGCGTCTAGCACAAGTCTGTTGTAGATTTCCTACACGCTACGGAACAACGACAGCCGCTACTGGGAAAGATGGCTACCTCGCCATAATCACTTGTCGCAGAGTTCTACACCTCAGTCTGCCGCTGTTGCAGATGGGTGGACCCGGGGGTCTTACCTACTTGGCCGCTTACGACCGAATCCTCAGCGGGCATCGACAGCCGATCTCAACAGCGAGTCAAGACACTGATTTTAAATTTGTGGAAGTAAATAACCAATTATGGATCTTCTTTTCACTGTGCCTATCGGCTACAACAGGTCTCCAACATCTTTCCGAGGGAAACTGGCACGGAGTGAACTGGGAGAGTGGCTCCTGACACAGAACCCCTCAACAGTCGCCCTCTTGAAATGTTTATGCAGATATGTACGTACGTTCGACATAGCCTTGTAAACCATTACACCGATTTCAACCAAACATGTCACACATATCACTTACTATGTGAAAGCAATTACTGTGTCGGTAAGACACCCTTAATGCGCCTATGGCAGAGGGTGGGGATGAAAAGGGCAAACTTTCTTCTCCTACCATCAAATGAAAATGCCAAATTTTTACAAATGCATTTAATTAAAGATGAAGAATTGCAGGTAGGCAAACATGTACATCTATAACAGGAGTACTGAACTTTCAACGAAGGTTTCACGTGAACTTAACAACCTCACTTGTGTTTAAAGTGTTGCTTGTAAGTTGAAATAAATGCTGCTTTCAAAATACCTCAATTTTTCATACAAACTCTGTGGACCAACAAAACTAAAAAAAAAGAAAGAATGCGAGTGAATGTGAAGCAATGAGATGAAATACTGAGCTACTATAAATGATTCATCCGTTTTCAAAGTTCTATACTGTGTGTCCGGATTAAACCCAAAGCAATATTGTGAGGCCATGGCCTATTCCTAGCCTTAAAAAGCAGCACTCCGTCTTCAGGCCACAAGTGGCCCATCGGGACCATCCGACCGCCGTGCCAGCCTCAGCTCACCACGCGGGCTCTCCTCTAACTGTGAAACAGCAACTTCTTCATGCTCTGGAGAGCGACACGTCAGCCAAACCCTGTGTCACTGTGGCGAACGGCGACCCAGAGATTATGCGCTGGCCGTGTTATCCGCTGGTGTGTCTGGTCAGTGGGAGATGAACCTAAAGGCGCTCACCTGAGCTTTTTGTACAAAAACAACAGTTACTTCACGAGTGATCAGTTTGAGATCCGGTCCTCATTAAAGTCATCAACGGGCGGTTTTGGCCGTCCACAACGGAACTGCCTAATGTGTTTGCTATCGTGGCACTGTCTTGCTAAGCCAGAATTATTGCCATACGTGCCCTTCGAAAATTTTCCCAGCTCTGCTACCCCGGGAACGAGGCTGGAGCCTTCCTAAGGTTTGTACAATTTCCTGTCGTCAAGAACCGACCGTAGGAATTTTCACCCGGTCCTTGCCGGCTAGTAGAACGAGTTTTCATTGGCTAATGCCCGATAATTATATGGAGGGAGACAGGGAACCAATTTCCAGGTCTGGGATTGGCGGAACGCCTAGACCTTTTTGTTGATTGGACATGGAGGACATTGCAAGTGCTGGTCGGGGTGAGGAGGAAGGTCTTGCAGTCTAAGGGTAGTTAGTTGGCTAGTTAAGGGAAAAACGTGGTTTGGATTCAGACCTCTGTCAAGTCATTCTGGAGTTGTACTTCATCTTTCTCACGACTTTGAGGTTATTCAACAGCGTCGATATCGAGAAGATGATGTTTTTCGGCTTCACAAAGTCAACCCGCTACAACCAGCAGCATACTCCATTAGCAGATATCTCTCCTCAGCGGTCGGCACCACCACCTTGGGCTACGATCACTGTGAGCACGGTAAGACTGCAAACTGCGGTGCGCTTTATGAATTTCAGGTTATGTGGCAGAGTGGAGACAGAGGGGCTTAACCTCGCCTACAGCTCAGTTAGTGTTTCTGAGGCACTGCTTGAGTTATTAAAAATAATGCATTTTTTTCACAATGCAACTTTTGTTTTCTAGGGGATTTTCAGTCGCTAACCACTCATGAATCAGTTAATTTATTCTATTATCAGCAGTAGGCGTCACCACTATTCTAATGATTTTGCAACTCTTTGATTCCAAATTCCATTCCAATTCTGTACCCCGCTGAAATCGTAATAACTTTATTATTTTTCTACCACGTTTGAAATTATTACATGTGTGTCCTTAACTTGTTTTTTGGCCAATGTTTCAGTTGCCTTGTTCAGTGTAATGCTGGTAGCTACTTCCGTAATTAATTACTCAATGTACATCTTGTCAAAGACGCCTTATTTCCATAGCTCTTGTGTTTCCAATCTCTTGATAAACTTTTCTGATTTTTATCTAATTTCTTCTTGAATTAAAATAAAATATCACCTATTCCAACTCTTTCATTTAGTTATTAGCTTATGCCACATATTAATTGCCGAAGTGTCTAACCATAAGCCAGTGAAGGAGGCCGCCTAATAGTTTCAGGAGTTGACTTTCAGCATTTATTCCACGTAACAGTCGTCATATCCGTGTAATCCAGTGCTTCGTGGTGGTTTTTTATCATCTCTAAAGATAAGGTATGATAAATTAGTATGATTTGGCTATTTGCATACTCTTATTGAATTATTTGCAGGTTTGCCTGTGCCCACAGAATAACGACTTCTGGCAATATAAACTGTGATAACTTGAGAAGTAATTGTGTTATTTATTGACGGTGTGTTTCTACAGGTACGGTAACTCAAAATATTTCTTACACTTTTAATACACCCAGATACAATGAGGTGACAAGTAGTGGGATACCTTCTAATATCGTGTCGGACCTCCTTTTGCTAGGTGTAGTTCAGAAACTCGTTGGTCGATGGACTTAACAAGTCGTTGGAAGTCCCCTGCAGAAACTCTGAGCCAACAAGCTGCCTCTACAATCGTCCATAACTGCGAAAGTGATGCCAGTGCAGTCTTTTTCTCACGAACTTACCTCTCGATTATGTCCCATAAATGTTCCTTGGGATTCGCGTCGGGTGATCTGAGTGGCCAAGTAATTCCCTCAAACTGTCCAGAATGTTCTTCAAACCAATCCTGAACAACTGTGACCCTGTGACAAGGCGCATCGATGTTTGGGAAGATGAAGTCCATGAATGACTGCAAATGGTATACAAGTAGGAGAACGTAACCGCTTCCAGTCAATGATCCGTTCAGTTGGACCAGAGCACCAAGTCCATTCCATGTAAACAGAGCAAACACCTTTATGGAACCACCACCAGCTAGCACAGTGCCTTGTTGGTAACTTGGGCCTATGGGTTCGGGGGGTCTGCGCCACACTCGAACCCTACCATTAGCTCTTACAAACTGAAAACGGGACTGATCTGACCAATGTACAGTTTTCCAATAGTCTAGGGTCCAACTGATATGGTCACGAGCCCTGGAGAGGCGCTGTATGCGATGTCGTGCTGTTAGCAAACGGTTCAAAAAATGGCTCTGAGCACTATGGGACTTAACATCTATGGTCATCAGTCCCATAGAACTTACAAGGGGAGGCCGCCAATTGTGAAATTCAGATTCGATTCATATTGCGCATAATAAAAGCTCATAACCAGAGGTGTAATGTGGCAAAGCACCAAGATGCACTTCTCAGCCGTTGTCGAGAAAATCGACAGTTAAAAGAAACCGTTGAGGTGAAATACTCTCTACGCTGTGTAACTTCCTACAGCGTCGTGGCGCAGCGGTAAGCGCTCGGGTTCGTAATCCGGAAGTCGCCGGATCGAATCTCGCGCCATGCAACTTTTTTTTTAGTATTTGTTATTTTTAATTAGTATATATATATATATATATATATATATATATATATATATATATATATATATATATATATATATATATATATACACTCCTGGAAATGGAAGAAAGAACACATTGAAACCGGTGTGTCAGACCCACCATACTTGCTCCGGACACTGCGAGAGGGCTGTACAAGCAATGATCACACGCACGGCACAGCGGACACACCAGGACCCGCGGTGTTGGCCGTCGAATGGCGCTAGCTGCGCAGCATTTGTGCACCGCCGCCGTCAGTGTCAGCCAGTTTGCCGTGGCATACGGAGCTCCATCGCAGTCTTTAACACTGGTAGCATGCCGCGACAGCGTGGACGTGAACCGTATGTGCAGTTGACGGACTTTGAGCGAGGGCGTATAGTGGGCATGCGGGAGGCCGGGTGGACGTACCGCCGAATTGCTCAACACGTGGGTCTCCACAGTACATCGATGTTGTCGCCAGTGGTCGGCGGAAGGTGCACGTGCCCGTCGACCTGGGACCGGACCGCAGCGACGCACGGATGCACGCCAAGACCGTAGGATCCTACGCAGTGCCGTAGGGGACCGCACCGCCACTTCCCAGCAAATTAGGGACACTGTTGCTCCTGGGGTATCGGCGAGGACCATTCGCAACCGTCTCCATGAAGCTGGGCTACGGTCCCGCACACCGTTAGGCCGTCTTCCGCTCACGCCCCAACATCGTGCAGCCCGCCTCCAGTGGTGTCGCGACAGGCGTGAATGGAGGGACGAATGGAGACGTGTCGTCTTCAGCGATGAGAGTCGCTTCTGCCTTGGTGCCAATGATGGTCGTATGCGTGTTTGGCGCCGTGCAGGTGAGCGCCACAATCAGGACTGCATACGACCGAGGCACACAGGGCCAACACCCGGCATCATGGTGTGGGGAGCGATCTCCTACACTGGCCGTACACCACTGGTGATCGTCGAGGGGACACTGAATAGTGCACGATACATCCAAACCGTCATCGAACCCATCGTTCTACCATTCCTAGACCGGCAATGGAACTTGCTGTTCCAACAGGACAATGCACGTCCGCATGTATCCCGTGCCACCCAACGTGCTCTAGAAGGTGTAAGTCAACTACCCTGGCCAGCAAGATCTCCGGATCTGTCCCCCATTGAGCATGTTTGGGACTGGATGAAGCGTCGTCTCACGCGGTCTGCACGTCCAGCACGAACGCTGGTCCAGCTGAGGCGCCAGGTGGAAATGGCATGGCAAGCCGTTCCACAGGACTACATCCAGCATCTCTACGATCGTCTCCATGGGAGAATAGCAGCCTGCATTGCTGCGAAAGGTGGATATACACTGTACTAGTGCCGACATTGTGCATGCTCTGTTGCCTGTGTCTATGTGCCTGTGGTTCTGTTAGTGTGATCATGTGATGTATCTGACCCCAGGAATGTGGCAATAAAGTTTCCCCTTCTTGGGACAATGAATTCACGGTGTTCTTATTTCAATTTCCAGGAGTGTATATATATATATATATATATATATATATATATATATATATATATATAATTCCCGGCAATCAGTTGCAACAATTATGCATATAATAAGTTGTTGAAAGTCGTTTGTCGTGGAAAAACTGGCGACTTCGAACATGATTATGTTTTCTGCAAACAAAGTTGTATTTCACAAATGTTATTAATTGTCTTCATAATGTTTACACGTGTAGTTAACGGAAGACGTAGAAACGATATTCCGAAACGAATACGTATAGTGTAAGTCAAACGTTCGAATTAGAGACCCCATGATATATATATATATATATATATATATTTGAATTACCAAAAACAAATACTAAAAAAAAATTGCATGGCGTGAAATTCGATCCGGCGACCTTTGACTTACAAACCCAGGCACTTACCGCTGCGCCACGACGCTATAGGATGTTATAAATCGTAGAGAGTATTTCACCGCAACGGTTTTTATTAACTGTCGATTTTCTCGACAACGGCTGAGAAGTGCATCTTGGTGCTTTCCCACATTACACCTCTGGCCATGAGCTTTTATTATGCGCAGTATGAATCGAATCTGAATTTCACAATTGGCAGCCTCCCCTTGTTAGAACTACTTAAACCTAACTAACCTAAGGACATCACACAACACCCAGTCATCACGAGGCAGAGAAAATGCCTGACCCCGCCGGGAATCGAAGCCGGGAACCCGGGCGTGGGAAGCGAGAACGCTACCGCACGACCACGAGCGTTAGCAAAGGCATTCACGTCGGTCGTCTGCTGTCATATCCCATTAACGCCAAATTTCTTCGCACTGTCCTATTGGATACTTTCGTTGTAAGTCCCAGATTGATGTCTGCGTTATTTCACGCAGTGTTGCTTACCTTTTATCACCGACAACTCTACACAAACGTCACTGCTCTCGGTCGGCTACTTCATTGTCCATGGTGAGAGATAATGCCTACAACTTGGTGTTCTCAGCACACTCTTGACACTCTGGACCTCGGAATACAGAATTCCCTAACGGTTTCCGAAATGGAATGTCGCATTCTTCCAGATCCAACCATTCCTCGTTCAAAGTCTGTTAATTCCCGTCATGCGGCCATAATCACGTCGGAAACATTTTCACATGAATCAACTGAGCACAAATGACAGCTGCGCCAGTGCACAGCTCTTTTATAGCTTGTATACGCGATACTACCGTCATCTGTGTATAATCATATCGCTGTCCCATGATTTTTGTCACCTCATTGTATCTGCACCATTATTGGCACGACAGATATCTCTTTCTGCACTTCTCTTAGAGTGTCTTGTAGCATTGCTGGTGTATCATTTGCATAGCTGGACGAAAGGGATGGCGCAGATCCGGTAGATCACAAACTGATGTCCAGTACACTAGATTCTTGATAATCCCCTACAGAAAAAATAAAGAGGTGTAATGTCTGGGTTCCTAGGGGGTCAAACAATATACGGTCTACCTCCCCCAACCCAGAAATCTGGAAATTCACGATGCAAGAAATCCCTCACAATGTTTACAAAATGTCATGGTGCATCACCTTATTGAAAGATAACGTCAAGAGGAAGTTGTGGCACGACATACAGCTCCTACAAGTCTACGTACGTTGTTGCATTATCTATAGGTTCTGTGAAGAAGAATGGGCCTATAACCTTGTTCTTCAACAATTCATATGCACATTCATTTTCGAAGGGCCATCTTCGCACACAGAAAACATTTTGAGTTACCATACTTGCAGAAGCAAATCGCCAATAAATATGTCAGTTGCGTCTTACGTTATTACCTTTTGTATTATTATATGTTTAATCCGGACACCCCGTATTTTCCAAAGTATTACAATATGATCGATGCATTAATAAAGGCGTAACTCAACCAGTTGGTCTTGTGAGT
The DNA here is from genome assembly GCF_023898315.1 of Schistocerca nitens. NCBI lineage: Eukaryota > Metazoa > Arthropoda > Insecta > Orthoptera > Acrididae > Schistocerca > Schistocerca nitens. Next base: position 314,108,631 of record NC_064619.1, on the reverse strand, counting down.
GCAGTGCTTTGACAAAAATGGCGACGAGGCAGAGAAAGTGTTTTTGGTGTTGGAATATGCGAGGTGTTTATCTGTTACAACAGTGCAACGTACGTTCAGAAGGAATTACGGAAAACAACCATCATTTAATTACAGCATTGTGGGTTGCTATCGACGATTTATCGATACTGGTTGTCTCTGTAAATAGAAAAATACCGGTCGACCGTGTGTGCCAGATGCAAGCACTGAGAGGAAGAGAGAAAGTTTCGTACGCAGTCCAAAGAAAAAAAAAATGAATGGTTTGCCCAAGCCACGTACTTGGAATACTGCAGTAAACTGTGTTGAAGATTTAGCGACAGCAGTTACATTTCAGACCGTACCTTCTGCAGCTCGTTCAACAATCAAAATCGGAAGATTAAGGCCGGTGACTTCAATTTTGCATAACAATACAGGAGGCACTTGAGGATGAAGATATCGCTTCTAAGCTGATATTCATCGACAAGGTAACCCTCGGTTATTTGCAGAGGATAAAAGCAAAAATGTGAGAGTGTGGTGCACTAAACGTTCTCATGAAATTTTGGGGAATGAATGAGACTCGCCCGAGAGTTTATGTTTTCTGTGCAGTGTCACATAAAAGGCCCGTTTTTTACGTAAGAAGGCTGTGACAGGTGCCTCTTAACCTGGTACGTTGCAGCGGATTGTTTTCATAACTGACTGCTGTTTCCCCAATTTCATGTTCCAACAAGACGGGGCACCCAATCATTGGACCATAGATATGCGCCTTTACCTAAACGACGAACTTCGCCATCGCTGGATTGGGCGTAGTGGTGAAGATGATGAGGCTCTTTCACCTTGGATCCCCTTGTCGTCTGGTTTTTTTCTTTGGGGATAAATTGAGGATCGTGTTTAAGTACCCAGGCTGCCAAGGACACTGGAGCAGCTCAGGGAATGCATCAGTGCTGCTGTGATGACCACTGACAGGATGTTGCTACATAAGACGTGGAACGAACTTGACTACCGATTGGACGTGTGCCGCTTGAGCAGATGGGCGCAAACAGAAAATTTGTAGAGGCCAAAATGGAAACTTGATGAGTTTACGGCTATGTTCATGCACCAGTCATATTTCTACACGTAGTAGTTTGGAAAATACAGAGCTCTGAAAACGAATGAATCATTTATAGCAGCCCTGTACTTATCCATACAAATGTAAAACGTGTTTGTTCCATTTTCGCACCTCAAAAGTTTAACCACTGTCCACGACATTTGTGAGGTTCTTACCGGGATTCAAATGAAGCTACAGGGAAAAAAGCTGGATCGCAAGACGCAATTCCGGTAAAAACAAAAAACGAAGTGCAGGTTAGCGGAGTGTGGGTGTAAGCAATGGATGATACATGGCTCAAGGAAGTTATCTGCGTATAACTGACCGACTTTATCCATCGATGCCAAATGGCTCGTGAAGATGTGACCTCTCTTTTTAAGTTCCCAGAAAACCATTTGCTCATTCGTAGCAACGTCACATTAATCTCGAACCTTGTGGAATCAACTGCACTAATTTATACCCCAAATTAACTTCTCGAGCGCATAAGCATATACCACGTGTGTGTGTGTGTGAAATACACGTGGCATATGCTTATGTTGGCAAAATTTAGTTTGGGGTATAAATTTGTGCAGATGATTCCTCAAGGTTCTATCTTAATTACGTCTCGTGATACAGCTTTTTCGCTGATCCATTTGTTTGATTTCCTGTTTCTCCTAATGATACCTAATATACACTGACGACACAAAACATTATGAACAGCTGTTTAACAACGTATTGGTCCTCCTTTGCGACTCAAAACAGCATTCTGCATTTCAGGGTATCGATAAGTCCTTGGTAGGTTTCCGGTGATATGTGGCACTGGATGCCTAAACGCAGGTCACACATTTCCTTTGGATCCGTGCCTAGCTCCCGGTAGTGCCCAAGAAGGGTTTCGTCGGGGTCCGCTCAGCCGAATATAGTGACCAAGACATCAATGTGAGTTCACTATCATGCTGCTCAAACGACTACAGCACGTCTCTGGGCTTGTGTCAGTGACAGCTTTCCTACTGGAAGATGCCATCGCCGTTGGGGAAAACAAGAAGTCTTGCATGTGGTCCGTAACAATGTACACGTAGTCAACAGTTGTCACGGATTCTTAAGTTACTACCACAAGCCACATGGAAGTCCAGGTGAATGTCCCCAGTAGCGTAATACTGCGGCCGCTGGTCTGCATCAGAGGTGCGGTGCATGTTTCGTGTAGCCTTTCGCCAGGATGACGGAGTACCCATAGGCCACCATCGACGTTGAATAACCAGAAATGTGATTAGTGCGACAAGACGACATGTTTCCATTGATCCCGGCCCAATCGCGATGAACTCATGTCCCCTACATTCATAACTGATAGTACTATTGGGTTAACACGGGAGCACATAGAAGTCGTCAGCTAGCAAGTCTGTTCAACAACGTGCGCTGAACGATGTGCTCCGAAAGCACTTGTACCTATACCGTCATTGTCCTCTGTCGCTGAATCTGCTACATATCGTCACATGCCCTGCTTTACAGAGCGGGCAAGCATCTGATCTCCGCGTTCTGTGAAAAGGCGCGGGCGTCCAACATCTTGTCGCCTAGTCACCGTTTCACCGTCCTTCAACCACTTTCCATAGATGACTACGACGGTAGTGCGCGAACATCCAATTTGCTTCGACGTTTCCGAGAGCTCGTTGCACGCGCCGCGCCATAACAATCTGGCCTTTGCCAAATTTGCTGACGTCAGTGGATCTGCTCATCTGCGGCCCATATCGTCACCAGTATGGTTTTCCATTCGTCTCTTCTGTATTTATATACTTTACCTACAGCGTTCCATACCCGCTACGCCATCAGGGGTATTCAGTATCGCGGTGGACAATGGTCATAATGTTTTGGCTCATCAGCGTATGTATTTACGCGTATGACATCATTTGTAGTGCTTTCTACTTCTGCAGTATAAGACAGGTTTTATGGACACGATGTGATATAGTTCGTAATTAGTTTCTTTTGAATGTGGCGCAGAGAGGGAAGCAGGTTATTCTTGGCTGGGAAATTTGACGGGGTGTATCCTAATAGAGTTTAGCTTTTTCTCTGTAAGAGCTAGATGCTGGATAATGCTGACGATGACATGAAGATTCGTTCGCCCATGAAGAATCGGAGACTCGTATACAAACTAGCAAACCAGCAGAGTCCAGACTGTTCTGTAAGTTGAAAGTTGTACATTTATGATGCTGTGGAGGCTAACACAGGAAAACTTGTGATTCCAGAAAATGCGGGGCATTTAATGAAATGTCATCATCATTATGTGCTAGTGGTTAAACTCTGATGTCGCTGCAACTATTTTCTTCGGTCTCCCGCTTCTTTTTTCATTGTAGTTCTGATATGACAGCATCCTCTTCAGGTCTTTGAAGAATTGTTTCCTTGGTCATCTCGCCCCTTTTTAGCCGGTATCTCGTCTTGAAAATATATGTGATCATTGTATTGTACGCTGAAGAGCCAAAGAAACTGATACACCTGCCTAATATCGTGTGGGGCCCCCGCGAGCACGCAAAAGTGCCGCAACACGACGTGACATGGACTCCGCTAATATCTGAAGTAGTGCTGGAGGGAACTGACACTATGAATCCTGCAGGGCTGTCCATAAATCCGCAAGAGTACGAGGGTGTGGAGATCTCTTCTGAACACCACGTTGCAAGGCATCCTAGATATCCTCAATAATGTTCATGTCTATGGAATTTGGTGCCCAGCGGAAGAGTGTTCCTGAAGCCAATCTGTAGCAATTCTGAACATGTGAGGTGTCGCATTGTCTTGCTGGAATTGCCCAAGTCCGTCTGCATGCACAATGGACATGAATGGAAGCAGGTGATCATACAGGATGCTTCTGTGCATGTCACCTGTCAGTCGTATCCAGACGATCAGGGGCCCCATATCACTCAAACTGCACACGCCTCACACCATTACAGAGCCTCCACCAGCTTAAACAGACCCCCGTTGACATACATACCCATAGACGTCCATCCTCTCGATAGAATTTGAAACTCTCGTCCGACCAGGCAACATGTTTCCAGTCGTCTACAGTACAATGTCGGTGTTGACGGGCCCAGGCGAGGCGTAAAATTTTGTGTTGTGCAGTCGTCAAGGGTTCACGAGTATGCCTTCGGCCCCGATAGCCCATATCGATGATGTTTCGTGGAATGTTTCGCAAGCTGACACTTGTTGATGACCAAGCATTAAAATCTGCAGCAATTTGCGAAGGGTTGCACTTCTGTCACGTTGAACTATTCTCTTCAGTCGTCATTGGTTCCGTCCTTGCAGGATCTTTTTCTGGCAGCAGCGATGTCGGAGATTTGATGCTTTACCGGATTCGTGATATTCATAGTACACTCGTGAAATGGTCGTACGGAAAAATCCCCACTTAATCGCTACCTCGGAGATGCTGTGTCCCATCGCTCGTGCACCGACTATAACTACACGTTCAGACTCACTTAAATCTTGATAAACTGCCATTTTAGCAGCTGTAACAGATCTAACAACTGCACCAGACACTCGTTGTCTTGTATAGGTGTTGCCGACCGCAGTGCCGTATTCTGCCTGTTTACGTATCTCTGTATTTCAAAAAATGATCAAATGTGTGTGAAATCTTATGAGACTTAACTGCTAAGGACATCAGTCCCTAAGCTTACACACTACTTAACCTAAATTATCCTACGGACAAACACACACACCCATGCCCGAGGGAGGGCTGGAACCTCCGCCGGGATCAGCCGCACAGTCCATGACTACAGCGCCTAAGACCGCTCGGCTAATCCCGCGCTGCGTATCTCTGTATTTGAATACGCGTAGATAGACTAGTTTCTTTGTCGCTTCAGTGTATGATACAGAAGTTATTTTTCAACCTTTCTATTTCCTTGAGAAAATGTCTTAACTGTCATGACTTGCTTTCCTTTGCATTCGGCTTGTTCTAATTATGCTCATGTATATCCAATCCATATTTCCTCTGCTTTTAGCTGCTGTTGCTCATATTTAGTCATTTGCATCTCTCACTTACCTACAGCAGCAAGACTTCTCGCTTTGATGTTCATGAATTTTGTTGTGAATGTAGTAACTGAATGCTACTATTAATTAACCCTAAACATCCACGATAGCAGAAAAGTATTTCCCTAGTATAGTTTCTTAAAGGTGGATATTGCACACTACGATTGTTAAACACATGTCTGACAGGGAGCACTGTAGCAGCAATATGGCAACATAATAAGAAATAACAAATCACATTTATTAAGAGTATGAAATGATAATTAAATGGACACCCAGGCTGCAAACAAGCGTTGATGTACTTCATTGGGGACATGTTGAAAATGTGTGCCCCGACCGGGACACGAACCCGGGATCTCTTGCTTACATGGCAGACGCTCTATCCATCTGAGCCACAGCGGGCACAGAGGATAGTGCGTCTGCAGGGACATATCCCTTGCACGCTCCCCGTGAGATTCACATTCCCAACATGTCCACACCACTACATTCGTAGTGCGCCTAATAGATGTTTGCCCATTATACTCATTACTCGTGGCAGATTAATCTACCAAGTCCCGTACGAGTTCGGGCATAGCGTGTGCGTTCGCACAAGAAGGTCAATGGCCGGGAAGCCATATTTTTTAACTATATATGACGGTAGTATCTGTTCTCGAAAGAACAGTTACCGTGGATGACCATGCAGCTTTGCTAGAAATGAAATGATAATTAAATGGACACCCTAGCTGCAAACAGGCGTTGATGTACTTCATTGGGGACATGTTGAAAATGTGTGCCCCGACCGGGACTCGAACCCGGGATCTCTTGCTTACATGGCAGACGCTCTATCCATCTGAGCCACAGCGGGCACAGAGGATAGTGCGTCTGCAGGGACATATCCCTTGCACGCTCCCCGTGAGATCCACATTCCCAACATGTTCACACCACTACATTCGTAGTGCGCCTAATAGATGTTTGCCCATTATACTCATTACTCGTGGCAGATTAATCTACCAAGTCCCGTACGAGTTCGGGCATAGCGTGTGCGTTCGCACAAGAAGGTCAATGCTATGCTTGTGCCGCGCGGGATTAGCCGAGCGGTCTTGGGCGCTGCAGTCGTGGACTGTGCGGATGGTCCCGGCGGAGATTCGAGTCCTCCCTCGGGCATGGGTGTGTATGTTTGTCCTTAGGATAATCTAGGTTAAGTAGTGTGTAACTTAGGGACTGACGACCTTAGCAGTTAAGTCCCATATGATTTCACACACTTTTTTTTTTTGCTATGCTTACTTATCGAACATTTACTACCACTAACACAAATATTTTATTAGTGTATACGCTGGATTTATAATATTGGAATGTACCTGCCAATTACTGTTTTTACTGTAAGTTCCTATGGGACAAAACTGCTGAGGTCATCGGTCCATAGGCCGGCCGAAGTGGCCGTGCGGTTAAAGGCGCTGCAGTCTGGAACCGCAAGACCGCTACGGTCGCAGGTTCGAATCCTGCCTCGGGCATGGATGTTTGTGATGTCCTTAGGTTAGTTAGGTTTAACTAGTTCTAAGTTCTAGGGGACTAATGACCTCAGCAGTTGAGTCCCATAGTGCTCAGAGCCATTCATCGGTCCATAGGCTTACACACTACTTAAACTAACTTACGTTAAGGACAACACACACACACTCATGCCCGAGGGAGGACTCGAACCTCCGACGGGTGGAGCCGCTCGAACCGTGGCAAGGCGCCTCAGACCACACGGTACCAACCAGTATTTTTAGCATGTGTTCGTATTCTTTCCTTAATCCACCACTGAACTGATATCATCAACAAATTGTATGCAGTTCAGTGTTTCTCCACTTGTTTTAATTTCCACCGGTCTCTCTTTTAAGGTGTCGAAGGTCAAAAGTTTCTTGCAAATCTTCCAGTTTTCTCTCAAGTAAGATCCGCAACGTTAAAATTCCTTCCTTAGTTCTGCTGACAGGTATAAAACTGCATCGATCTCCCTTCTATAATTTTTCGTTGTGTTCTTTAGTATTAGGGTTCCGTGTCTCAATGTATAAAAACGGAATCCACACAGCATCGCTTTGTCGTCCTTCTGTCTCTGTCCAACGGTTAAGAACCCTTTTTCTCATGAACGAGTAGACATGACAGGTCCAAATTTATGTCACACATTAAGGTCTATGGGCCCTTGGCGTTGTACAAATTTTAAGCTTCTATGTCAGCACAGTCAGAAGATACAGACAATTACGTCACAAATTTTGATGCTCGAAAACTCACTCATGAAAACCTATAGGGTACGAGATGAAGGCAGAGCTCATCATCTGCAGCATCGTTGACAGAACCGACTGCGGACCTTTGGTGCAGAGCCGGGTGGAGGGTCTGAATCAGAGGCTCAGACGGTTTTGCGACCGTGTTGGCTGCAGATTCCTTGACTTTCGCCATAGGGTGGTGGGGTTTCGGGTTTCGCTGAATAGGTCAGGAGTTCACTACACTCAGCTGGCGGCTACACGGGTAGCAGAGGCTTTGTGACGTGGACTGGGCGGTTTTTTAGGTTAGAAATCTCAAAGGGTGCATGGCAAATACAGGACGTGCTTGGATCAAGGAACAGTCGGAATTGTGGTTGTAAATTGTTGTAGTTGTGCTGGGAAAGTCCCTGAGCTTCAAGCGCTAATAGAAAGCACAGAAGCTGAATCGTTATAGGTACAGAAAGCTGGCTAAATCATGAAATAAGTTCTGCAGAAATTTTTACGAAGTCTCAGACGGTGTTCAGGAAAGATAGATTAGGCAGAATTGGTGGTGGAGTGTTTGTGTCTGTCAGTAGTGGTTTATCTTGTAGTGAAGTCGAAGTAGATACTCCGTGCGAATTGGTATGGGTGGAGATTATACTTAACAGCCGAACTAAGTTAATAATTGGCTCCTTCTACCGACCCCCAGACTCCGATGATATAGTTGCTGAACAGTTCAGAGAAAATTTGAGTCTCGTAACAAATAAATACCCCACTCATACAGTTATAGTTGGTGGGGACTTCAACCTTCCCTCGATATGTTGGCAAAAATACTTGTTCAAAACCGGTGGTAGGCAGAAAACATCTTCCGAGATTGTCCTAAACGCTTTCTCCGAAAATTATTTCGAGCAGTTAGTCCACGAACCCACGCGAATAGTAAATGGTTGCGAAAACACACTTGACCTCTTAGCCACAAACAATCCAGAGCTAATAGAGAGCATCATGACTGATACAGGGATTAGTGATCACAAGGTCGTTGTAGCTAGGCTCAATACCGTTTCTTCCAAATCCACCAGAAACAAACGCAAAATAATTTTATTTAAAAAAGCGGATAAAGTGTCACTAGAAGCTTTCCTAAGAGAGAATCTAAATTCCTTTCGAACTGACTATGCAAATGTAGACGAGATGTGGCTCAAATTCAAAGATATAGTAGCAACAGCAATTGAGAGATTAATATCACATAAATTGGTAAGAGATGGAACTGATCCCCCATGGTACACAAAACAGGTCCGAACGCTGTTGCAGAGGCAACGGAAAAAGCATGCGAAGTTCAGAAGAACGCGAAATCCCGAAGATTGGCTAAAATCAGACGCGCGAAATTTGGCACGGACTTCAATGCGAGATGCCTTTAATAGGTTCCACAACGAAACATTGTCTCGAAATTTGGCAGTAAGTACACAAGCGGCAAGACGCAGTCAATACCTTCGCTGCGCAGTGCCGATGGTACTGTTACCGACAATTGTGCCGCTAAAGCGGAGATATTGAACGCAGTTTTCCGAAATTCCTTCACCAGGGAAGACGAATGGAATATTCCAGAACTTGAAACACGAACAGCTGCTAGCATGAGTTTCTTAGAAGTAGATACCTTAGGGGTTGCGAAGCAACTCAAACCGCTTGATACGGGCAAGTCTTCAGGTACAGATTGTATACCGATTAGGTTCCTTTCAGATTATGCTGATACAATAGCTCCCTACTTAGCAATCATATACAACCGCTCGCTCACCGATAGATCTGTACCTACAGATTGGAAAATTGCGCAGGTCGCACCAGTGTTTAAGAAGGGTAGTAGGATTAATCCATCGAACTACAGACCTATATCATTGACGTCGGTTTGCAGTAGGGTTTTGGAGCATATACTGTATTCAAACATTATGAATCACCTTGAAGGGAACGATCTATTGATACGTAATCAGCATGGTTTCAGAAAACATCGTTCTTGTGCAACGCAGCTAGCTCTTTATTCGCACGAAGTAATGGCCGCTATCGACAGGGGATCTCAGGTTGATTCCGTATTTCTGGATTTCCGGAAAGCTTTTGACACCGTTCCTCACAAGCGACTTCTAATCAAGCTGCGGGCCTAAGGGGTATCGTCTCAGTTGTGCGACTGGATTCGTGATTTCCTGTCAGGAAGGTCACAGTTCGTAGTAATAGACGGCAAATCATCGAGTAAAACTGAAGTGATATCAGGTGTTCCCCAGGGAAGTGTCCTGGGACCTCTGCTGTTCCTGATCTATATAAATGACAAATGACCTGGGTGACAATCTGAGCAGTTCTCTTAGGTTGTTCGCAGATGATGCTGTAATTTACCGTCTAGTAAGGTCATCCGAAGACCAGTATGAGTTGCAAGGCGATTTAGAAAAGATTGCTGGTGTGGTGTGGCAGGTGGCAGTTGATGCTAAATAACGATAAGTGTGAGGTGATCCACATGAATTCCAAAAGAAATCCGCTGGAATTCGATTACTCAAGGCTGTCAATTCAACTAAGTACCTGGGTGTAAAAATTGCGAACAACTTCAGTTGGAAAGACCACATAGATAATATCGTGGGGAAGGCGAGCCAAAGGTTGCGTTTCATTGGCAGGACACTTAGAAGATGCAACAAGTCCACTAAAGAGACAGCTTACACTACACTCGTTCGTCCTCTGTTAGAATATTGCTGCGCGGTGTGGGGTCCTTACCAGGTGGGATTGACCGAGGACATCGAAAGGGTGCAAAAAGGGCAGCTCGTTTTGTATTATCGCGTAACAGGGGAGAGAGTGTGGCAGATATGATACGCAAGTTGGGATGGAAGTCATTAAAGCAAAGACGTTTTTCGTCGCGGCGAGATTTATTTACGAAATTTCAGTCACCAACTTTCTCTTCCGAATGCGAAAATATTTTGTTGAGCCCAACCTACATAGGTAGGAATGATCATCAAAATAAAATAAGAGAAATCAGAGCTCGAACAGAAAGGTTTAGGTGGATGGTAAGGAGATAGTATGATTGTGGTTCGATGAACCCTCTGCCAAGCACTTAAATGTGAATTGCAGAGTAATCATGTAGATGTAGATGTAGATGTACTTCGCGTTGACCTAGAATCATGAAACTGGCAAGAAGCAAGATTTCACAGTACAAGTAAAGGGAAAAATCCGAAATTACTAATTTATAGTTATATTACACGAAAAAATATTTCATTTATCATTTGTTATACGACTTCAAACTTGAAACTAAAACATTCTCGAAAGTCTTGCAATCCCTGAGACCAATAAATTGCCAGTATCAGTGTCGATAACAGGAAAAATCGCCAATATCCCCTATTATAGCAGTGGATAAACTGTCTATATACATGGTTAAGTTTGTACGGTATCCTCAGCACGCGACTCCTTCTCTCCCTTCGCTAATTTTATTTAATAATCTTTGATGAATAGGTTAAGAAATATATTCTTATAGAATTAATATTTTTCAATCGCATATCCTTTTCTCGGTATTGTAATAGTTTTGTAGTAATCTTCGGAATTCTCCTATTCTCGTAACAGCACATAATTACCATGAATAAGAATTTTAGGCATTTCATTACTTTTATATCCCTCAGATTCTACACAGAGTGCTCAAATTCATCTTTATCAGCAGTAGGTCCTACCTCATCGTTTCTCAAGTCTGTAATACTATCAGGTCCTTCCCATTCCCCTGTTTCTATGTCATTACAGCTACATTCTGTGTATTCTTTCCAACATTTACATACTGCTTCATTGTTATTACATACCCAATGTCGTGTTTTCATAGTTTGTCCGGTTATTTGCTTTCTGCTCTGGTGGTTTTATTTTGAAGAATGTTGCATTTTATTATCCAGTCTTTTTGGGCCCTTTCAGATCTCTTGCACATAACAGTTGTCTAATTGTTTTTGTTTCTCTGTACTTATAAGCAACATGGATTTTTATTCTCTCATTAGCTAGCTTTTATGAAGTTGTTCTTGTAGACAAAAACTGACAAAGTAGACAAACACTCACAATGGAGGGCTTTAGGTATTGCAGACAGGTGGAGAGTTAGATTGGTAAAAGGGAAAAATAAATCGTGAAATGAATCGAACCAATCTATGTTCCTACGTTTAACTCCAGTATTATTATGGTCTGTGAGGGTCGTTGATGGATGATGGAATAGGTTCTGAGCATTGTTTTCGGTTCCCTTTCTTCATCATTCTGCCGTCAACATTAGATTGCACTGCATTCTTGCCTTCAGAACTGTAGTCATAGTACACGGTAGGGCTGCTGCTGCTGATAAAATATCGATATGACGACACTTTTCATATATATAGGCGGTATGCTTCCCCCGTTATACCGATATATCGATATCAAAATGGTGATGTTGAATGCTGATGTTTATATTTTATATTTTCTCTGTAAATATTTGAAACTGTTCCTCTGAAATTGTAATAGAACATAAACTTACGTTCACTGTTTGAAGTAGTCTCACCACTTTTTGACCTTTCATCGCATCCAATCGTCCTCTTTGACCGTGTGAAGCAAGTATATGTGGAACAAAAGATGAACTCCGATTGCGCAGAGGAGGTGGCGGTGTGAATGGAATAACCAGATTTCCGACGTGAAAACAGCACGCCAGTTGCGTTAAAAACAATTTTTAATACAACTAGGATACTACTTCTTCACATCGACATTCTTTAAAAACAGTTGCTGAAAATGACGAACAAAAATCTAATTGACGTGATGGGTTCTTGCGGTGGGCGGAGACGTATGAGGGGAAGTGCAGACGTAATCGGCGCTCGCCGCTGCCAACAGAAACTGCTGCGTTTAGCTTCATCACGCAATTTTGACACTATAACTGCTATGGCGCTGGCGTTTGCAGAAATGAAAAAAAAAAAAAAAACAGGGAAGTCGACATGATCTGTTCGCATAAATTCGAAATGTGACGAAACCGAACGACGGACCCATCAGACACATGTTATTGTGCCACTTTCATGCAGTTACCATTGTTAGCAACGTGTTTATCGCCAAGCGTGAACGTGCATTGTTTTCTTTCAATTCTTGCTCTAAGGGGCATAGGCTGGCTGCTAGCTTGTTGATTTACAGAGCAACTAATAATAAATCAATAATATACAACTCATAAAACCGGTAATATATTTCTCATGTTTAGCCTATATTTTTATTGGCACGTACACTAGGGTGACCAAACGTCCCGGAAAACCGGGATTGTCCCGGTTTTCATCCCTGTGTTCCGATGTCCCGAAAATTTGTTTCGGGACTCTCAAAAGTCCCGGAATTCAGTTTTTAAATACATTTCGTGAAACTTTCTCAAATTTTGGGGATTTCGGTATATTAAAGGAAATAAAACACAAGAAATTAATATATTTTAGCTTATTTGTCTAAAACCTCCATTATCCCATACTAGTAATCACAGTACCAGTATTGATACACTCAGGCAATAATTTACTTTGAGCGGTACTTTGGCCAACAAGTAGTAAGTTGTATTATTGTAACAGAGCTATGAAATCGTCCGATTGTCGCGCCACTTACACACTCATTGTCAGGACAGTGTAGTAGTTGATGTTTTGTCAGACAAACTGCAATAGTTTTTTCTCATATTAGTGGTATTATTGCTGCAGTACTGTGAAACGCAATGCCGAAACGTGCCTGCAAGTTCAGTGACTGTTATTCCAAGGAATTTAATCTCCTTAAGAAAGTTAGTTTTGATTACGAAGCAGAGTGTTCCGTATGTAATTGTTTTATAAGTATAAGTCATGGTGGGCGTTCCGACATAGTTGATCACATCAGCTCAAAGAAACACATTAACAGATACAGTGCACCGAGCTGCAGTGAAACTCAAAAAAATTATTTTGTGAAACATCAGTCAAGTGAAGAGACGAAAGTTCGAGCAGCCGAGCTTACACTAGCCTACCACACGGTAAAACATCACCAAACTTATAGATCTAGTGATTGTACTAATAAGCTTAACAGCATTATGTTTGATGATTCTTCCATTGCAAAAAAATTTAGTTCAGCAAGAACTAAAGTGTCAGCCTTAGTGAAAGAAGTTGTTGCTCCCCAGAGTGTAAAGGAAAGCCTTGAATACATCAAAAAGTCTTCTTTCTACGGGATATCCACTGATGCCAACAATCATAAGGCCACTAAAATATTTCCGTTTGTTGTTCAGTTTTTCGATATTTATCAGGGAATTCAGACCAAACTTTTTAAGGTGAGTTCCCTATCTAATGAAACATCTGACGAAATTTCAAGATTTTGTATGAATACTATCGAAATGTTCGATCTTGAGAAAAATAAATGTGTGGCATTTTGTGGAGACAACACCAGCACAAACTTCGGTGGTTTAAAAAGATAAGGCAAATGCAACGTATTTACCAAATTGAAGGCAACATTGCATGAAAACATTGACGGCATAGGGTGCCCTGCACATGTTTTACAGAATAGCGTGCAGGCATCTGCTGACAGTTTAAGCTGTGATGTTGAAACTATCCTCATGAAGGTATACAAACACTTTTACATATATACTGTTAGAACAGATAGGCTTAAGGAGTTCTGTTATTATGTGGGAACTGAATATATGAATGTAATGTGTCACTCGAAAACTCGCTGGTTATCACTGTTTCCAGCAGTTGAAAGAGTAATCCGCCTGTTTGAACCGTTAAAAGATTTTTTCCTAAATGAAGACAAAGCCCCCAAAATATTGGTTCAGTTTTTCAGTAACCCTTTAAGTGAAGCCTACTCATGGTTAATTCACAGTCAGCTTAGCACTTTGCAGCATGGGATAAAGGAAATTGAGGGAAGCACGAAAAGTGTAATAGAGGTAAATGGTGTTTTGAAAAATACTCTGGAAACTGTTACTAAGAGGAGAGAACAGCAGTTCATTTCTTTTAATGTTAAATCTGTCCTTAAAAGAGCAGAAGTATCAGAAGCAGCGGAAAGGAGTTTTAGAGAAAAAGTTAACAAGTTTTATGACACTTGTGTAGAATATCTCAGCAAGTGGAGCGCCTCATATTTACCCTCATCGCCGGTGTTTGATTGGATGTTGCTGAAGAGAGTGCCAAAATGGGAAATTGTTGATGAGACGGTTTCTTATATGAAGAGTAAAGAGATTGAAATCGATTATTCCATTCTCTTTGATCAGTTCGGCATACTGACAAATTTTGTTGAAGAAAGTCTTCACAAGTGGAATGATGAAAAAAAACCGCCATTGGAATGTCATGAGAAGTGGGTGAGTTTTTTTTAAAAGCTGTGACTGTCTTCAGCATTACTCTGAGTTGGTAATAATTGCAAGGTATTTATTTGCAATCCCAGCCCATAATGCCGGTGTGGAAAGAATATTTTCATTCATGAATATCCAGTGGACTGATGAAAGAAGCAAAATGGAGGTGGATTCTCTTGAAGCAATCCTGCAGATCCTGTCCAACTACAAAATGGATTGTGCCGAGTTTTATGACTTTGTCCCAAAGAACAAAAACATGATCAAGAAAGCTGGAGGCAGTGAAAAATACCCTTTTCTCCAAGGACAGTCAATTCCATCTACAAGTGCTCAGTAATATTGAAGCTCATGTTAATATTAATTGATTAAAAGTTGAATGGCTGTAAAATTTTGTAAAATCGTAATACATTTCTTTATTACTGTATACGTTTATAAAATGTCATTAATTATACAGATAATCTAGATTAATCAATCTTTTGTATCCTCTTATTAGTTATAATAATCAGTTTAACAAAATGTATCAACAAAACATTAATATTTAAAGTTAAGAAACCTGGGTACATGTGGAATGAGGTGTCCATTGGCACCCGGGTGAATGTGTCCCGGTTTTCACCGAAAGTAATTTGGTCACCCTAACGTACACAGATATTTTTTCCGCCGATATTGATACTTTTTTCGGTATATCGATAACCGATAATCGTATTTCTTAAATATAGATGTAATGGATACTCGATATTTTTAAAAATATCAACAGTCCTAGTACACTGGTGATACACCCAATGAAATTTGCTTCAATGTGTACTGGGTTGTAATGACCTGGGAAGGGCCCCATGGAATAAATAATGTTAGTGAGAGAAGACACTTGGAACTCACCTGCCCAGGTCAAGCTTGCTGACGTCGAGGTAGGCGGAGCCCATGAAGTCGTCCTGCAGGCCCCAGTCATAATCAAACACCTGTGGGGCAGAAAACGGAAAGTTTCATTGGGGTCGCAGGCAGGAGGGGATCATACCACTGAAGTTCACTTTACATACTTTGGGTCCAGCTGTTAAGCAGCAGTTCTTGCAAAGTGTTTATTTCCAAGAATACCCGTCGAAAAAAAGAAGAGTCTTTTGTGTTAATACAGCGATACTGATTTCAGCTAGTTGATTCAGGCACTAGAAGTACGTTAGTGGTTCAGATTGCACGTTTACAGCCTATTTTTATAAAATGATATCGACATATTTCTTAGGAAATGCAGCAGGCATGTTACACACAAATGAAGAAGGCAAGCCGGCCGTTGTGGCCCCAGCGGTTCTAGGCGCTTCAGTCCGGAACCGCGCTGCTGCTACGGTCGCAGGTTCGAATCCTGCCTCGGTCATGGATGTGTGTGATGTCCTTAGATTAGTTAGGTTTAGGTAGTTCTAAGTCTAGGGGACTCATGACCTCAGATGTTAAGTCCCATAGTGCTTAGAGCAATTTGAATCATTTTTTGAAGAAGGCAAAACAGAAGTGAAGCAAAATGGAAAAATGGCTCTGAGCACTATGGGACTTAACTACTGTGGTCATCAGTCCCCTAGAACTTAGAACTACTTAAACCTAACTAACCTAAGGACATCACACACATCCATGCCCGAGGCAGGATTCGAACCTGTGACCGTAGCGGTCACGCGGTTCCAGGCTGTAGTGTCTATAACCGCACGGCCACTCCGGCCGGCAGCAAAATAGAACTCAGAACACAAAGAACGAGGCAGGTGGTATGTACGAGACCGACTTGATGCGTTAAACTAGCAACTTGTACACACCATAATGTATTAGGAGGACATTATACAATTTAAATACAATATAAGGATGCGAAAGCAACATCTCTCGTAGGTGTTCCTAAACTGCCCGTCTAACGTAGCAGTTACAACGTGAATAGAAAGTCTTGCCCCTCACGTTGTACATTCGCTCACTCTTCTTGCATTACCCATTTGCATTACATAAAGGACTGAGAAAGGAGCATTACATCCAAGAACCTGCTGTCGCAGGTACTTGACGTAACAGATACATCAACCGACTAGAGTACCTGGTCTTCAAGCAATTCATTATTTAATACATGTATATCGTTACGTCTATTCAGCTACATATTTAGTGTAAGAACACTTTCTTGAAGCCAGAAGACCCTAAATCGGATATCTTCTCTATCCAGATAGTCTTAGTTTCTATACGTCACAGTGCGTTCGCTAATGAAGGAATTGTTTCCTTTATTTTGCAATCTAAAATATCTGCTTATCGCAAAATAATAAGAGTACGAAAACGTTCACAGCCGGACCAAATCATAATAACAACAACGCCCCCTGTACAAAAAAAAAAAAAAAAAAAATGAATATCGAACTAAGATAACTGACTTCATTGTCTCAAGTATTGTGTGGAAAAAAATTTGATTACGTGCTATTGTATCGGAAAACTACGTATACGCGCGCATAAGGATCAGGTCCTGTCAATAAACGCTGTAGTTGCCCAGTTGCTCCCATCAGTATCAAGAACGAAACGACAAAAAAAAAGTATTTTTAGTACTCGTCCCACAGAACCTGGCAAGTTTTGCCACCCCCAAGAAGTCTGTACCCGATGCGGATCGCACCCCACTCGCTGCGCCATTGTGCACGCGTCGAACATCCTCTGTAATCCGTAGAGCTGGAAACAAATGGAGGCTTCAAAAGACGAGCAAAGAATCATAGAGCGTTCCCTTACAGCGGAAGGAGTTCGAGGAACGGAAGTTCATCAAAGAATGGTACAAGTGTATTACTGATGCTATTGGCGGCTGTTATAATTTTATTCTTGAATTTCATGGATGGGCGTACTATTTACTTTTGAAGTGCAGTATCTGTAAATCTATAGTCTGGGCACTTAACATATTCATTGTGGTACTGAGCACATAGTGCTTTAATTATAGGCACGCAGGAAGAGTTTGTTATAATGAATGCAGGCACCGTTATTCCTGGAGTTTCTGGATAACAGTACTTTACATTAAAATGCATTTGTTCTTCATTTAATAAACCATTTTTTAAAATTATTTTTACCTTATCAAAAAGAATAGCATTCGTTTTTCTTTTTGCACTATGACGTAAACACCCTCAGGTGGCAAACCTCATGGGACACTTCCTAATACCGTGTCGGACCTCCTTCTGCACGACGGAGTGCAGCAACTCGACATGGCAGGGACTGAGCAAGTCGTTGGAGGTCCCCTGCAGAAATATTGATTCAAGCTGCCTCTATAGCCGTCCATAATTGCCGAAGTGTTGCCGGTGCAGGATTTCGTGCACGAACTGACTTCTCAATTATGTCCCATTTATGTTCGATGGGATTATGTTGAGGGATCTGGGTTGCCAAATCATTCTCTCGAATTGTCCAGAATGTTCTGACATGGTGTGCTATTATCAATAAAAATTCCATCGTTGTTTGGGAACCTGATTTCCATGATGGTTGCAAACGGTCTGCAGGTAGACGAACATGAACATTTCTCGCCTATGATGGGTTCAGTTGGAGCAGTGGAATCAGTGTATGCCATGTAAACACAGCCCATACCGTCATGGAGCCACCACCAGTTTGCACAGTGACTTGTCAGCAACTTGGACCAATGGCTTCGTGGGGTCTGCGCCACACTCAAACCCTACCATCAACTCTTACCGACTGGAATCGGGACTCATCTGCCCAGGCCACTATTTTCCAGTCGATATGGGCACGAGCCCAGGAGAAATACTGCAGGCGATTCCGTGCTATAAGCACAGGCACTTGCGTCGGTCGTCTGCTGTTCAAAAATGGCTCTGAGCGCTATGGGACTTAACATCTGAGGTCATCAGTCCCCTAGAACTTAGAACTACTTAAACCTAAATAACCTAAGGACATTACACACAACCATGCCCGAGACAGGATTCGAACCTGCGGCCGCAGCGGTCGTGCGCTTCCAGACTGAAGCGCCTAGAACCGCTCCGCCACACCAGCCGGCCGTCTGCTCTTATAGCCCATTAAAGTCAGATTTCGCGGCACTGTCTTAACGGATATATTCATCGTACGTCCCAGATTGATTATTTGATGCAGTGTTGCTTGTCTGTTAGCACCTACAACTGCTCGCAAACGCCGCTGCACTTGGTCTTTAAGTGATGGCCGTCGGTCACTGCGTTCTCCGAGTTCAAAGTATGTTAAGGGGAGGTTTACTATCTTTTGGTTCAAAAAATTTATTTTTTTATAATTGCCTTTTTGGATCCATAAAAGTGTTTAGAATTCCCCCCCCCCCCCCCCAATACGGAACGGAAGTGTTTGTTATTCGCGGTTGAACAAAAAAAAAAATGCACCTACCTGAAATTGGACTTTTTCACGCACCAGTTTCTTTCGGAAATTTCGACTTTGTAGCCGCGAAAAATTATTCTATGTGCTTGCCCATGACTAAAAGTGATAAAGTGATCAAGGAACTTACGGAGTACTACGGCTTGGCAATCCAACAGCATCCCAATTCGTTGGAAAAGATGAAGAAGGCAATTTGGGCAACGTATTTCCACAAGTGTTTGACGGATGACTACCCACAACACCAAAATTGTCCGGCTGGGGAAACCTTTTGGTGCAAGTGACGTATTGCAGAGGCTACCGGACATCTGGACGAATATCAACACGAGCAGCCGCTCTCCAAAGAAGTTCAAAAAGTGATTCGACCGATCTACTAGGCCTTTTCGGAGGACGAGTTATTGTACCGGTGCTTGGAAGGAAAGACACAAAATTCAAATGAAAGTTTGAAGGCGTGTGTTTGCAAGTTAGCCCCCCAGCATTTGCATTCTGGTGCGAAGACTGTGGAGATTGCGACTTTCCTGGCAGTGAGCAGCTTCAACGAAGGGTATTCAGCAATTATGAAGACCATGACAGCGATGGACGTCACCCTGGGACTCTATTCGATGCAGTTCGCCAAGCAAAGCATTCGGACGACCACAGGATTCAAGCGGCCGAATACCGCTTATCACCGGCCGTACGAGCGGCTCTGGAGCAGCACATGATGGCCCAGATCGAGCAGAACGCCCTCTATGAGGAAGAGGAAGGACTAGATTATGGACGTGGAATAGCAGATTGAACGTAAGTTGCATAATATTGCATTTATATGCAGTCAAAACTTCAAACGCGTTTTTCTCTAAATAGCTGTAAACGCATGACGGCAGACAAAAATGTTCTTCGATCTTGCCAACTCAACGGATTTGCACAGACATTCGACAGCTGGTTCATTCTCACGCAGTATGGTAACTTCAAAACTACTGAACCGATTGGCATGATTCTATGTTTCCCACCCCCACCCTGAAATACCTTGGCCTCACCCTTGACCGACACCTCACCTGGACCCCTCATCTCCTGACCATCCAGCAGAAAGCCCATTCCCGCCTCCGCCTTCTGAAACTCCTGTCTGGCCGGACATGGGGATTGCATCCTTCTACCATCCTCCACACCTACAAATCCCTCATCCGTCCTATCCTCTGTTATGCCAGCGTTGCCTGGATCTCCGCCCCCACCCGCTTTTACAAGGCCCTCCAAATCCTTGAACGCCATGCGCTCCACCTTGCCTTCCGTATCCGCCTTCCTGCCCCCACACGGCTCCTGTATGAACTGATCCCCTTCCCCCACCTCCTCCTGTTCCTCCAACATCTCCGCATCCTCTGGTTACCTCCTTCCTCTCCACCCCCCGCCCGTTGCCGCGCCTCTATCGCCGTATCCCTCCCTCTCTCCACCTCCACACCCTCCATCTTCTTCATCAGGGCAATTTCCAACACCTCCCCCTCCCGGATGACGAACTTCGCCGTGACATCTGCCCTTCCTTCCAACTCTAACCTGGCCTTGTTCCCCCCCCCCTCCCCAGGGCCCCCTTTTCCTCTTTCATCCTTCTCCCAGAGCGGATTTTCCTCCGTCCCCCCCTCCCCTGAGACCCTGCACCCCATACTTGCCTCTCTCCTTCCCACATCCCTCCCTACCTGGCCCTCTTCCGCGCGCCCCCCACTCACCTCCCCCATATCTTCCCCTCCCTCCCTTCTTCAGGTCTCCCTCCTCTCCTAGCGCCTGGCCGATCCTCTGTATTGCTCTTCATCAGTGTGCCACATCAGTGTTGTTTAGTGCTGTTTCTCGTGTGCGTCAAGAGGTGTGATTTTAATTGTGTCCTGCCTTGAGGTTCGCCGTCAGTGTTACGTTATGTGCTATGCCATCTGTCGCTACCTTTATGCTCCAGTCATACTCTGCCTTGTGTTCTTTTAACCGTCGCAGTGTGTGGCTTTTTGTGTGTGCTACTTTTAACCAGTTTTTTATCTCCATTTTACAGTCACCCCGTTTTTTGTCTATTGCCTTCCATGATGTTCCCCTTTTTTATATCTATGTTCACCTTATTCTCTCCTTTGCTGTTTTTACATGTCTTCTATTGTTTTGTTCTAAGTCTTTCGTCTGAAGAGCAGCGCCTATGCTGCTGCCAGCCCGCCCCGATGGGGAATTGAAATACAATAAAGGAAAAAAAAAATTCTATGTTTCCGTCAAAGCTAACTAAATTGTTTAGGAGCTGTACCACTTTTATTCCGATCCATCAACTATAAATATTTTTACTTGGCCGACGAAGTCGAAAAATCGATGAAAAAAAAAAACCTATTTTTTCAAATGTCCGCCATTTTGTTTCCTATGGTCCAAATAATTTAAGCGAGGTACAACTCCTAAAGAATCTTATATATATATGTCGCTAACGTCAACTCAATTTTGATTTCAGACGAGCCGGCTGACCTATGACATACGGCGCGTGGAGATCTACATCGAAATTTTGTTTCGTTCCGACGGCACTTCCGCCTTTTCTCTTCGACATCTCCGGTCGAAAAAATTCCAGTTTGTAGGGGAAATATCAATAAACATTTTGAGCAAGTTTGACATTGATATCTGTAACACACCCAGAGAAAAATTTCTCAAAGAACATGCTTTTTTCGGGCCAAAGATAGTAAACCGCCCCTTAAATCCCGTCGTGCGGCCATAATACGTTAGAAGCCTTTTCTAATGCATCACCTGAGTACAAATAACAGCTCCGGCAGTGGGCTGCCCTTTTATACCTTGTACGTGCAATACTTTCACCGTATATGTGCATATCGCTATTCCCTGACTTTTGTCACCTCACTGTATGCCCGTGTATGATTTTTTAGACGCCATTAGCCGTACTCATTGAAGGTAAAATCTCCTGAGCGATTAGGTGATGTCATATTCCTTAACGTCTGGAAATCTCTGCTGGGATCTTCTCAGAAGTCTTCGTGTTCCGAGGTGGCTGAATACTCAGTTTTTTAGATGTGTGAAGAGAAATATGATGCGGACTAGTCAGCGAGAGATTTAACTTTTATTGATATTTTTAATTTATTTAGGGTTAAGGAAATGGAAATTCGCCATTTAAACTTCACTAACGTGCGCACATATTCATAGTAAAAGTAATACAACAACGGCGGTACATTGCGAACAAGTAAAACACAGAAGCATGTTCCCAGTGTTTATCTGTGTGGCAATTTGAATTGCCGTGTTTATGGAGTGCTGCGCTGTTTCTGTGGTGTCACTACAGAAGTTCCGTGTAGTCACATTTAGCACTCGTGGCCGAGAAGGTGCGCTCGGCCGGTGTGGCAGTCTCTCTTCGCCGCGTTGTGTGACCGGGTCTGCAACTCTTGCAGGACAGCGACAGTTTCGTGGTAGTGAGTGCCAGAGGTCGCTTTGTTGGACCAGTGGGTCCTTCCAGTTTCAATGTAGCGTTCCTGTAGTTGTGAAACAACGTAGATAACTGGGTGTTGCAGTGGCTTCGTTTATGAATTGAACTTGCAGTGAAGTTGAATCGTGGGTGTTGTTTTAGATTTTTTGTCTTTTAGTTTGCTTGTTATCAGCTTAGATTGCTACTGTCCTTATTACATCGTTGAACTGAGATCCGAGTCTCTGCCTTGGTTGGATAGTTTATATTCGCTCAGATTCAGGCATCATGTCTAGACGTGTCGATGCCATAGGCAGGTTTATGTTTATGCCAAGTTATTTGTAATACCAAGACTAGTGCTACAAACCTAGAGCTGCCTACTACTAAGTTATTCGCAACGCGCTACCCAATAGAAGAAGTACTTTTACGATGTGGCTAATTTTGCTTTGGAAAATATCTTTGGGAAGTTACTTATTTAACTGTGAATTAAGTTGTTCTATGTGTGTGTCAGTACCTTCCTGCTAGAAGAGCGCGACTTCTTGTGAACGATGAGGTTGCTAATGAAGTTACAACTATGAGAGCAGATTTCCTGCATACACCTTCGCGCTACTCACACGACAGTATAACTGCGGACTAGAGTAACTTTAAGTGTGTAATTCTCGCCAACCAAGGACGCCGCAGGTAAGGTTGTGCAATACTTACTACGCGACGTCGTTGGTACGGAGAGTTTATCCACGGCAAGTAACCTGAGCATTGGGTAAACAACTTCCCCGTGCTCTGTAACTGGTTTGCTGATCTAGCTACGAAGCACTCGCTTCTAGATCGCACTCGTGCTAGTGGCTTTAGTTCAGTCCGCTCTCGTGGACTGTTAATGCGACTTGCATGTGCTACTCCATTTGGTGAACGACGAGCGATTTTAACCTATCGCGTAACACATTTTATGGCTATTGTACATCAGTTTACCCTGTACAGTAGCGCTGCTAACAGTACATGACTCTGCCGGCACTCTGGGCTAGTTTATACCATATTTTAATTATGCGCGAAAACTTTTTTTTGTTGTTGTTGTGGTCTTCAGTCCTGAGACTGGTTTGATGTAGCTCTCCATGCTACTCTATCCTGTCCAAGCTTCTTCATCTCCCAGTACCTACTGCAGCCTACATCCTTCTGAATCTGCTTAGTGTATTTATCTCTTGGTCTCCCTCTACGATTTTTACCCTCGACGCTGCCCTCCAATACTAAATTGGAGATCCCTTGATGCCTCAGAACATTGTCCTACCAACCGTTCTCTTCTAGTCAAGTTGTGCCATAAACTCCTCTTCTCCCCAATTCTATTCAATAAAATGGTTCAAATGGCTCTGAGCACTATGGGACTTAACTTCTGAGGTCATCAGTCCCCTAGAACTTAGAACTACTTAAACCTAACTAACCTAAGGACATCACACACATCCATGCCCGAGGCAGGATTCGAACCTGCGACCGTAGCGGTCGCGCGGTTCCAGACTGTAGCGCGTAGAACCGCTCACCCACTCCGGCCGGCTCTATTCAATACCTCTTCATTAGTTATGTGATCTACCCATCTAATCTTCAGCATTCTTCTGTAGCACCACATTTCGAAAGCTTCTATTCTATTCTTGTCCAAACTACACTCCTGGAAATGGAAAAAAGAACACATTGACACCGGTGTGTCAGACCCACCATACTTGCTCCGGACACTGCGAGAGGGCTGTACAAGCAATGATCACACGCACGGCACAGCGGACACACCAGGAACCGCGGTGTTGGCCGTCGAATGGCGCTAGCTGCGCAGCATTTGTGCACCGCCGCCGTCAGTGTCAGCCAGTTTGCCGTTGCATATGGAGCTCCATCGCAGTCTTTAACACTGGTAGCATGCCGCGACAGCGTGGACGTGAACCGTATGTGCAGTTGACGGACTTTGAGCGAGGGCGTATAGTGGGCATGCGGGAGGCCGGGTGGACGTACCGCCGAATTGCTCAACACGTGGGGCGTGAGGTCTCCACAGTACATCGATGTTGTCGCCAGTGGTCGGCGGAAGGTGCACGTGCCCGTCGACCTGGGACCGGACCGCAGCGACGTAGGGATGCACGCCAAGACCGTAGGATCCTACGCAGTGCCGTAGGGGACCGCACCGCCACTTCCCAGCAAATTAGGGACACTGTTGCTCCTGGGGTATCGGCGAGGACCATTCGCAACCGTCTCCATGAAGCTGGGCTACGGTCCCGCACACCGTTAGGCCGTCTTCCGCTCACGCCCCAACATCGTGCAGCCCGCCTCCAGTGGTGTCGCGACAGGCGTGAATGGAGGGACGAATGGAGACGTGTCGTCTTCAGCGATGAGAGTCGCTTCTGCCTTGGTGCCAATGATGGTCGTATGCGTGTTTGGCGCCGTGCAGGTGAGCGCCACAATCAGGACTGCATACGACCGAGGCACACAGGGCCAACACCCGGCATCATGGTGTGGGGAGCGATCTCCTACACTGGCCGTACACCACTGGTGATCGTCGAGGGGACACTGAATAGTGCGCGGTACATCCAAACCGTCATCGAACTCATCGTTCTACCATTCCTAGACCGGCAAGGGAACTTGCTGTTCCAACAGGACAATGCACGTCCGCATGTATCCCGTGCCACCCAACGTGCTCTACAAGGTGTAAGTCAACTACCCTGGCCAGCAAGATCTCCGGATCTGTCCCCCATTGAGCATGTTTGGGACTGGATGAAGCGTCGTCTCACGCGGTCTGCACGTCCAGCACGAAGGCTGGTCCAACTGAGGCGCCAGGTGGAAATGGCATGGCAAGCCGTTCCACAGGACTACATCCAGCATCTCTACGATCGTCTCCATGGGAGAATAGCAGCCTGCATTGCTGCGAAAGGTGGATATACACTGTACTAGTGCCGACATTGTGCATGCTCTGTTGCCTGTGTCTATGTGCCTGTGGTTCTGTCAGTGTGATCATGTGATGTATCTGACCCCAGGAATGTGTCAATAAAGTTTCCCCTTCCTGGGACAATGAATTCACGGTGTTCTTATTTCAATTTCCAGGAGTGTATTTATCGTCCATGTTTCACTTCCATACATGGAATGGCTACACTCCATACAAATACTTTCAGAAACGATTTCCTGACATTTAAATCTATACTCGATGTTAACAAATTTCTCTTCTTCAGAAACGCTTTCCTTGCCATTGCCAGTCTACATTTTATATCGTCTCTACTTCGACCATCATCAGTTATTTTGCTCCCCAAATAGCAAAACTCCTTTACTACTTTAAGTGTCTCATTTCCTAATCTAATTCCCTTAGCATCACCCGACTTAATTCGACTACATTCCATTATCCTCGTCTTGCTTTTATTGATGTTCGTCTTACGCCCTCCTTTCAGAACACTGTCAATTCCGTTCAACTGCTCTTCCAAGTCCTTTGCTGTCTCTGACAGAATTACAATGTCATCGGCAAACCACAAAGTTTTTATTTCTTCTCCATGGATTTTAATACCTTCTCCGAACTTTTCTTCTGTTTCCTTTACTGCTTGCTCAATATACAGATTGAATAGCATCGGGAGTGGCTAAAACCTTGTCTCACTCCCTTCCCAACCACTGCTTCCTTTTCATGACCCTCGACTCTAATAACTGCCATCTGGTTTCTGTACAAATTGTAAATAGCCTTTCGCTCCCTGTATTTTACCCCTGCCACCTTCAGAATTTGAAAGAGAGTATTCCAGTCAACATTGTCAAAAGCTTTCTCTAAGTCTACAAATGCTAGAAACGTAGGTTTGCCTCTCCTTATTCTTTCGTCTAAGGTAGGTCATAGTGTCAGTATTGCCTCACGTGCTCGAACATTTCTACGGAATCCAAACTGATGTTCCCCGAGGTCGGCTTCTAGCAGTTTTTCCATTCGCCTGTAAAAAATTCGCGTTAGTATTTTGCAGCTGTGACTTATTAAATTGATAGTTCGGTAATTTTCACATCTGTCAACACCTGCTTTCTTTGGGATTGGAATTATTATATTCTTCTTGAAGTTTGAGGGAATTTCGCCTGTCTCATACATCTTGCTCACCAGATGGAAGAGTTTTGTCAGGACTGGCTCTCCCAAGTCTGTCAGTAGTTCTAATGGAATGTTGTCCACTCCCTGGGCCTTATTCCGACTTAGGTCTTTCAGTGCTCTGTCAAACTCTTCACGCAGTGTCATATCTCCCATTTCATCTTCATCTACATCCTCTTCCATTTCTATAACATTGCCCTCAAGTACATCGCCCTTGTATAGACCCTCTATATACTCCTTCCACCTTTCTGCTTTCCCTTCTATGCTTAGAACTGGGTTTCCAGCTGAGCTCTTGATATTCATACAAGTGGTTCTCTTTTCTCCAAAGGTCTCTTTTCCTGTAGGCAGTATCTATCTTACCCCTAGTGAGATAAGCCTCTACATCCTTACATTTGTTCTCCCCTGCTTAGCCATTTTGCGCTTCCTGTCGATCTCATTTTTGAGACGTTTGTATTCCTTTTTGCCTGCCTCATGTACTGCGTTTTTATATTTTCTCCTTTCATCAATTAAATTCAATATTTCTTTTGTTACCCAAGGATTTCTACCAGCCCTCGTCTTTTTACCTACTTGATCTTTTGCTGCCTTCACTACTTCATCCCTCAGAGCTACCCATTCTTCTTCTACTGTATTTATTTCCCCTGTTCTTGTCAATTGTTCCCTTATGCTATCCCTGAAACTCTGTACAACCTCTGGTTCTTTCAGTTTATCCACGTCCCATCTCCTTAAATTCCCACCTTTTTGCAGTTTCTTCAGTTTTAATCTACAGTTCATAACCAATAGATTGTGGTCAGAGTCCACATCTGCCGCTGGAAATGTCTTGCATTTTAAAACCTGGTTCCTAAATCTCTGTCTTACCATTATATAATCTATCTGAAACCTTCTAGTATCTCCTGGGGTTCTTCCATGTATACAACCTTCTTTCATGATTCTTGAACCACTGTGTTAGCTATGCTTAAGCTATGCTCTGTGCAAAATTCTACCAGGCAGCTTCCTCTTTCATTTCTTATCCCCAATCCATATTCACCCACTATGTCGCCTTCTCTCCCCTTTCCTACTATCGAATTCCAGTCACTCATGACTATTAAATTGTCGTCTCCCTTCACTATCTCATCATACATTTCATCAATTTCTTCGTCATCTACAGAGCTAGTTGGCATATAAACTTGTACTACTGTAGTATGCATGGGCTTCGTGTCTATCTTTGCCGCAATAATGCGTTCACTATGCTGTTTGTTGTAGCTTACCCGCACTCCTATTTTTTTATTCATTATTAAACCTACTCCTGCATTACCCCTATTTGATTTTGTATTTATAACCCTGTATTCACCTGACCAAAAGTCTTGTTTCTCCTGCCACCGAATTTTTTCTTATGACTTTTATTATATTAAGATATACTCTGTTCACTAGTTACATTTTTCCCGTGTTTTGCTGCAGATCTGAAGACGGTAATTGATGACTGTAACTGTTATTCTAAGGACCACCATGTTTTATAATTATTGACGCAAAAAAACTTTATTCTAAAATTGGGAGTGAGTCACTGTTTTAATCAACGCCTATGCCGCAGCTTGTGAAACTTAGGCAGCTCCTGGGACAATCCGGCGAAGAGGAGGTATAGCGACTTGGGCCACGCGTGTATATCCAAGCATATAAGTTCCAGGTCAGTCACATAAAAGGCATGGATAATGCTGGTGCTGGTGCCGATGCCTTGAGTCAACATGATGAAACCCTGGATCCCCAAGTCTAACACCTGAGTGAGATAAACATTACGTTGTCAGAGTTTCTTCCCCCCTTCCAAGGCATAGGAAAGTATCAGTAGCAAGTATTCGTGACTATTACATAAATTGGAGAAAGAGCCCTAACCCTGCAAAAACTGAAGTGTCAGCTTTCTACCTCAACAACCGATTAGCAAAACAGCCACTAAATGTCACCTTCTGTAACAAATCAGTTAAAAACAACCCTAATCCTAAGTCTCTAGGAATCACACTGGACCGATCACTTACGTACAGGACTCACCTCACAGCACTAGCAGAAAAGTTAAAGACCAGGAAAAGCATTATCCTGAAACCAGCTGGAACTTCCTGGGGTGCACAAGCTGACGCTCTCCGTACAGCGGCTTTATCTTTCGTATATCCTGTGGCTGAATATTGCGCACCTTTCGGTACAGGAGTGTGCATGCCAGTAAGGTTGACGTTCAGCTGTATGACACATGAGAATTGTAACAGGCACCCTGAGATTAACCCCACTACCTTGCCTCTCTGCTCTCAGTAGCATCGCCCCACCACATTTGAGACACAAGAAGCAGCGACCCGCGAACGGGAAAAGATTAATAACGTAAATCTTTCCGAAAGGCTATCCAGCACGCGTCTCTAATCAAGAAAACCATTCAGGAAAGCTCGAAAACCCGAACCATTCAAAACGACACCAGCATACTGTAATGTCTCTTGCAGCGGTCTCCCCGCGATATTTTCAGAAATTTAAAAAATTATATAACTCAGTACATATCTCGAAATATCTCTTCTTATCTTACCGATTCCTAAACTTTAATATACGATGATTATCAATGCAAAGTAGTTTCATGCCCTATTATTCCTTGGAGCGTCCATTTACTCCATGGAATAGCTTCTCTGCTATCTATGTTTTCTCTTATGAAAAGAAGGGAATGCTTGCAGATTAGCCGTGAAAGAAGGAGGATGTATATGTATGTATTGTTGAGCTAGTCGCCATCTTGATGAGATTCTGTATGAGAGGGAATTTAACACATGAACTAAAGTAAGTGTGTTCGCATATTATTTAACTGATTTTTATTGACAGTGTCTGCTTACTACGCTGTGTTGCACGGGATCAGTGGGGAACGTCTGATTTACACTGGACGAACCTGCCGTTTTGTATGCTCAAGATATCCAGTTTATTGCTTCCAATAAATAGGCTAACACGGTCTTACCAGCAGTTCTCCGGTGTTCCCCATGTGATCACCGAAAGTTAATAATTATTACAAATGTTTTCAGGAGATCGACTGACAATTTTCGTCGCACCGAGACTTCGAAATTGCTTCACTGCCTTATGGAATTTAAGTTAAGCTCAATTTAATGAGGATAGGACAGTATTGAACTGTGTGAATGTGATAAGCCTGCTTTGTGAATGAAAATTCCCTTAACATACGCATGTTTTTCAATCCTGATCAGTGAGGCTAAATCAGGCGGGTGTGAGAGAGGTTTTCAAATTTTTTGAATACCACAAAAAATATTAAAATACTGCGCCGTGGCCTCGAAGATCCTACATGCATACCAGGATTCCAATAAGCTAGAAGAACCTGGTGTGTACTCAACAGAATCCGATGTGGACGTGGAAGAACTAAGTCCTTCACGTACAAATTGGGGCTCTCAGACTACCCGATGTGCGGCTGTGGAGCACCAGAACAGACTGTTGAACACAGTGTAGATGAATGTTCCAATAAATGTTTTAGTGGAGGCTGGAACGACATAATCAATGCCTCGCCAACAGCACTGGATTGGGTAGACTATCTGGATATCAGTTTGTGATATAATTAGTGACCATAACCCTTGTACATTCCTTTTGCTATGTATAAATATTTCTTTTGTATTGTGTAAATATCGGTGTAAATTGCATGTGTATTTCCATACAATAAATAAGGAGCAAGAAGGAGAGGATAAATCAGGGAGAAGACTGTCATCCGCAGGAGTGACGAAGGGTGTTTCATGCTGTCAAACATGTTATGACAGTAAGCCTAAAATGGTACTTCCCGTAGAGACAGTCACCTGTGTGTTGCAATATTTCCACTTATCCCAAATGGGCGGACACTTTCGAGGTAGAAAACTCCGGAAAAGGTGAGAAACTACTTCATTTGGTCGGACTTGGAAACATAAATTAAGAAGTTTGTTAAGAATTGTCGAGTTTGTCCCCTAAACGAACCAGCTCAGAATAGCCTCACTTGACATCTGACTTCAAAACCAGTGAAGACCTCCACGGATAAATGCTTAAGTGGATTTTGTTGGACCTTTATCGAGCTTCAAAATCGGACATCTGTATATCCTCGTCGTTGTTGATACATTTTCTTTATTTGCGTTATTTGTTCCAACCAAAGCAACTAAAGCAGCAGTTAGCGTACTGAATGGAAATTTTGGCATTTTTGGCCCCAGTAGTGTACTAGTTTCTGATAATGCCTGTCTTTTACTTCTAAAGAAATCAAAACTTTTTGTTTTGGTATGGGAGTTAAACATCAACGCACTAACCCGTCCCTTGCTGAGAGAATGAATCGCAATTTGTTAATGACCCTCATTGTGTACCATCACAATAATCAGACAAGCTGGAACGATGCGCTGAGTTGGTTAGCCTACGCCTTTCATACTGCTAAACATGAGTTGTCAGTATACGTCTGCCCATTTGATGTTCTGATACTCACTCGACTCCTTGTTGAGTAATTTGTGAGAATTGATGATTTGTTGCCGGATATGATTTCTCCTGCAGCTATTGAGAACAATGGAGCAAGATCTGCAACAATATATGAGTAGCGCACAATAGAGCGGCAATGAAAAATAGGCTAGTGATGAAGTTTCAAAGAAACTCCTGCCCCACTTTAAAGAGACGAGCGTCATCCAACGTTTGCTTATTCCAGTCACCACCTAGTTCGAGGATCTGAGTGCTAAGCTTCTTCCGGCCGACATCTCCCAGGTAAAGCCCTTCGGCAAGTAAGACTGGCTCTGAGCACTATGGGACTTAACATCTATGGTCATCAGTCCCCTAGAACTTAGAACTACTTAAACCTAACTAACCTAAGGACATCACACAACACCCAGTCATCACGAGGCAGAGAAGGCAAGTAAGACTGAAACACTAAAACGTGACTACTGTTAGTTTCCTGGGGTAGTCAAATTTTTTCTTCTTTTTTTTTGGGGGGGGGGGGGGGGATTATGGGATGGATGAACACCAGTAAAATTTGAATCGCCGCGTTTATGGAGTGCGGTGCCGTTTCTCTGCTGTTGCTCTCGTGCGGCAACGTTCAATGTTGTCAGGTGGGCCCTCCGGGCTGAGAAGGCGAGCTCGGCGAGCTGGCAGTCTGACTTCGTCGCGTGGTTTGATACAGCATGCAACTCCTACACCACAGCAACAGTTTTTGGTAATGGGTGCCAGAGGGGGTTTCGTGGGACCTCTAGGCCTTTCGAGTTTCAATGTTGAATAGGCTGTGGGATTCCCGCGGTTGTGGATAATTGGGTCTTGCACTGGCTTCGTTGACGAATAGAGCGGGCGGCGAAGTTGAATTGTGAGTGTTGTTTTAGACTGCTTGTCTTCTGCTTGGTTGTTATCAGAGTAGGCTACTACTGTCCTTACTACATACCTGAACTGGGACCCGTGGTGATGCTTTGGTTGCGCAATTTATCTCGCCCATGTTCAGGCATATTGTCTGTTAGGCTAAATTTGTGGGTGTGGTGTTGAAGACGGTTCTACATTGGGCAGTTGCTTATTTAACTGTGAATTAAGTTTTCTGCTCTGCGGGTCAATACCTTACAGCTAGAAGGTGGAGGAGTCTTGTTGCTAATGATGTTACAACAATGAGAACTGATATTCTACACAAACCTTTGCCCCACCCAAACAGCGGTGCAACTACGATCAAAAGCGACTGTGGTTAAATGTGTAATTCTGACCGACCACGGGCGCAGCAGATGAGGTTGTGTATTACTTAGTATTACGCGACATAGTTGGTAAGGAGAGTCTATCTACGCCAAGTTGCCTCAGCATTGGGTAGGGAATTTTCCCATACTCTGGATTTGTTTTCTTAACCTGACTGCGAAGCTGTCACTTTTAGGTCGCTCCTGCGCTTGATAGCTTTAGTTCAGTCCGCTCCAGACGGCAGTTCATATGGCTTGGTTCCGGTATTCAGTTTGGTGAACGATCAGCGATTTAGCTTATTCTACTCATGTTTGAAGATTGAAATATTTGCGTGTGGGTGAATTTTTCAAAGACATCTGTAAACAGAACATTGTGTTGCCCGTTACTGTGGAGAGACTACCCTGTGGATGGGCCGGAACATTTGTTCACATCCTCAGTGCTGGCTGTTGCCAACACAGTTGATACCCGTGTTCACGGTTGTTGATTTGGTAACACGTGATGAGACGCCAGCTTTCCAGTTCCTTTGCGTAAGTAACAAGTAACGCAGCCACACTCAAACGCTTTGTGTGAGTTCTTTAGTTGTAGGCTAAGGTTAATTATCAATGTAATATCGAGTATGGTGATAGGGCTAGCGCCTGATTACTAAGTAAGGGATACATATTGTGGGCTTTCCACCATAGCCTAGGTAGGTTACTATCTGCTTGAGTTATTATTAACGCTGAGGCTAGTGTCAAAAACCTAGAGTAGCCTAATACTGAGCTGTTCGTACGGAGCACTGTCCAGTAAGAGTAGCGCTTTTATGTTTGGGTCCAACTATACTAGCGGACCAGATTGGTAAATGTAATAGCTAGACTCTGAGAATCATTTGGGTGACTGATACAACAGGTTCTCTGTTACTCTGTGTAGTTACGTCATTGTGGTGTCTTGTATGTCTTTGTGGCCAACACCGCTGTGATCTGTTGTTAATTTTGTTTGTTTGACAAATTTCAGGGCCTAAGAAATTTAAAATAATTAAAATCTTTTTGATATCTTTTTATTATATGCCTTCAAGCCATCTCACATTTTTAGACTTGCAGTCTCTTTTAAAGTAATAAATTTTAGAAGTCTAAAAATTCAGATTTTAGTATCTGTCAGTTTAGAATTCTGAAGTTTTATAATTGTAATGTGACTTTTTTAAGCTGCAGAGAGAATTGCTGTTAGTTAATCGAGTTTGTAAACCACGAACTCTTTGGTAGGTGACTTTAGCCTGTCTCCTGCCTTCGATGGCGCTGCCAGTTAAGGCCCTGGGACTTATAAAGATGACTGTTTCAGCATATACTGCTGGTCCTTGTCGCGAATGGGTGTTACAAATGACTTCATATAGTGTAGTTATGACCCTGCTGCTAGGCAGAAAACGCACCAGAAGCTCCGATACACAGCCTACTGTTCTTACGAAATTTGAAAAGGGAGAGTTCAGCTCAGTCGTGTCAAAAGCCACTCCTCCACTCCTCAACCAAATGCTCACCAAAAGCAGTTGATTTAGAGATAGGTTGGAGAAATTTTGGACAAATATGACACAGAAGCCGGAATACGACACAGTTATCTCTATCTCGTGCATGTTATACGACGGACTTGACCGTGACGTACGAACATTGCTCTAGGGCGCTCCGAACATAAGAAAAGCTCTCACGGCACGGCGAGAAATCAAATATGTTGACATCTGGCGAACGCCAAGTTACTGCTGCTTCGGTAAGATGTAGGATACTGGATCCTACTGGGCAAATGATGTGTAGCTCAGGCTCCTGTGGTAATGCGGAAATTACTCAGAACCTCAACGTACAGATTCCTATACATGCTGACAAAAGCCGTGTTCTAAATTTGGAAATTTGTGGTAGGTTCCTACGGGACCAATCTGCTAATGTCATCGGTCCCTAGGCTTACAGACTACTTAATCTAACTTAAACTAAATTACGGTAAGTTCACAACACACACCCATGCCGGAGGGAGGAGCAGCGCGGACCGTGGGAAGGCTCCCCCAGACCGCACGGCTACCCCGCGCGGCTCCGTGTTCTAGTCTGTTTGCCTAAAATACTTTGCTGATGACCTGTAAATTCTACACAACCAACTAAACCGTCATTGTAGGACTGAGCCAGAGTGCTATAATGTTCATTTTTAACGCAAATGGAGATTTTGTCTGGTTCTCAAGGTCACATCATTTGTGTGTAGTGCATGTTCTGTATTATAGAGTGCATGGTGCATGCCTAATGAATAGATTCGATGTCTGGAATAATGACAGTTAATAAAACGTAAAATACGAGTACTACGTTCAAGACTAACCGATTTAAAAGCATATTGTAAAAACATATTTCTGTGTACATTGTCGATCAGAAGTACCCGGAAACCTATTAGTGGACAGTAATACGGGGCGTGTTCACCCGTTACCTCTATTATAGCTTGAACTCTACTGTGGACACTTTCAATGAGGTGTCTGAGTGTCTGTGGAGGAATGACAGTCCATATGTTGTCAAGAGCCGAAACCGAGAAGGTAGTGATGTTTGACGCTTAGGTGTGGAGCGAAATTGATGTTCTAACCGGGCTCAGGTCGGGAATCTGGGCACGTAAACGCATTTCAGGAATGTTATTGTCTACTAACAATTGCCTCACAGACGCTGTTTTATGATAGGATGCACTGCTGTGGTGATACAGTAATCGTGCATTGAGTGTCCCTCCACGACACGCACACACAGTGCTGTGAAATGTATTCAAATGCTTCCACGTTCAGCGTTTTCGTAATCGCAAATAGGGGCTGCAACGTAACCACGAAAAACACCCCCTTACCATAACACCACCACCTTACTTCACTATTTGCACTCTATATGATGACAGGAAACGTTCTCCAGGCAATCACCAATCCCAAAACCTTTCTATACGATTGCCGTAGGGAGAGATGAATACATTAAGCAGATTCAGAAGGATGTATGTTGCAGTAGGTACTGGGAGATGAAGAAGCTTGCACAGGATAGAGTAGCATGGAGAACTGCATCAAACCAGTCTCTGCACTGAAGACCACAACAACAACAAGGATTGCCAAAGGGTATAGCGTGATTCATCACTTCAAATTACTCGTTTCCAGTCACCCACTGTTCAGTGACTTTGATCTTTACATCATTTCATGCGTTCCTTCAGCACTGTGTACAAAAATGTGTGGCTTATGAGGAATTGGTCGACCACTGTGCCCCATTCTTTAAACTCCCTACCCATAGTCATTTTGGCTGGCTGGATTGCTGGTAGCACTTTAGATCTCATGAGTGATTCCTTCCGCTGATTACTGACAGTTTTATGACAAAAAACATTCACAATGCTCGACGGCTCCTGCCTTGGTTTAGCTGTCGTTCGGTCTTGCCTATATATGCTTCGTTTTGTCTGTTTCTGTTCGAAAAAGATGTATTTTTCTTAAGATAAATTTATAGTTTTGCCTGTGCAATAAATGGGTGGCGTCGTGCAAGATTCTGTGGGAGCCTTGTTTAGTGAATATTAGTACACATGTTTTTGGCTAAGTTTGTGCTACAGTAAGATATAGTTTTTGATATTTTAGAGATATGGGTAAATCACGATCTGGCACTTTTTGTTGCTACGCATGTTGTTAGCAGATCATGCGTCACCATGTTGTCGCTGACGGCGGAGATTATTTGAAACGGTGACGATCGCCCTGTAAAGGCGGGTATGAGGTTCAGATATTTCATCTCTCGCTTGATGCAACACCATATGAAGGCTAGGAAATGTCTAATACAGATATTCTGTTAGAGAAAAATGAAACACTAAGAATGGTGTATTCGGATAAAAAAAGAATATTAAACAGCCTCTGTTATTAAATCTATAGGCTACATTGAAGAAAGAATGTTGCAAATAAAATTATGTTTCGACTGAGATTAAAATTCGGTGTTAAAGGAAAATAATGATAACATTTTCTGATTAATTTGCTGTCCTCAATAAAAAATTGAAGAGGAATTACAGACCCATTGAACGGAATGAATCTAATGAGTGCAGAATATGGATTGAGAGTAAATCGGAAAAAGACGAGAGTTATGCGAAGTAGAAGAAATGAGAGTACAGATAATCTTAAGACCGAAATTGGGGAGCACGAAGTAGACGAAGTGAAGAAATTCTAATTCCTTGAAGTCAACACATGACAGAAGAAGCAAGGATGATAGAAAAACAACAGTAGCACAGGTAAAGAGAGCACCCCTGGCCGAAGGAAGCGTACTACTTTCAAACGTGGGCCTTAATTTGAGAAAAAAGTTCTGAGACTGTGTTTTGAGCACAGCATTGTATGGAAGCGAATCTTGGACTGTTGGAAAACCGAAAAAAAGGGAATCGAGGAGTTTGAGATGTAGTGCTATGGAAGGATGTTAAAAATTCGATGGACTGGTAAGAAATGCGGAGATTCTCCGCAGAATCTGCGAGGAGACGAACACGTGGAAAACATTGACATGAAGTGACAGGGCGATAGGACATAAGGAATACCTTCCATAGTACTAGAGGGAATCGCATAAAGTGAACACTGTAGGAGAGGACAGAGATTGGATTGTAGGCTACAGATAATTGAGGACACTGGATGCAGGTGCTACTCTGAAATGAAGAGCTCGGCAAAAGAGAGGAGCAGTAAATCAGTCAGAAGACTGATGACACAAAAAGAGTTGAGTCTCATAATGCAAAGGTAAAAGAGAGTGGCTAGCTGGAAGTACTTTACTGCACGTTAATTGTATCCTTAAAAACCAGGAGTATGTGACAACTGAGTAGAAAGATGTTAATCAATATGGACTTCAGGCTAGCTGAGCTGTTGCTCCAATAGCTCGACTGGGTAAGATCGAAGAGCTGCTTCATCCTGGTGGTTTTCTAAGAATATCTGCAGCAGTTATGATCGTCGTCTTGTGTGGTCTCATTTTGGTTCTTTTTGGAATCATTAAAGAATCCCCATGATGTTCTTTCAGTTTACTGTCGGTGAATGGTCTTGGGATTTCTGAGACAGTCTCTCTGACAAGGCACGAAGTGGTCATTGCAACGCTTTGCCTCTTGGGCAGCAGCCAACATGCAGGTGAAGAGAAATTTTGCGCGGCTGACTATTCGCGCGGCTTTAACTCCTCGCGCCGTCGGGTCCTGCCTATTGTAGCTGTATAGCTACTGCCGCACGCGACGCAGTGTGCATCTTGTGCAGCTACGTTGTAAGTCCCTAACTTTTGCAGTTTCTCTGTTTCACTACAGCTCATACGTGGAACCAAATGTCTATTATTTCTGATTGCTACTTGTTGGCGTTGCCATTTTTTCGCTAACAGTAAGTTAAATCAGTTTATCTTTTTGGTGACATTGTTTGCAAATGTACCGACGACCTAACGTGTGGAAAAGAGGAAGGGGATGGGGGTGCAATTCCTATTCTTTTCGCTGTGAATGGGGTAATACTTTCGAGATTTTACGACAAATGTTTCTGGGTACTCATGCTTCTTGTCAGTATCCGTCACATGTTCCACCTTTCTTTATATTATTGCTGCCTATGTGATAGGGTAGAATACGGGTTCAGTTTGGAAGATAGTTTTTTTCTGGAAGTGTGGCTGTGTAAGTGTGTGGCTGTGTAAAAGTGTGCGTAGGGAGATATTTATGTTGCGCTGGAGGCCTCATTAACTAGTGCTGTCTAAGCTAATGAAGCAGTGCTATGAAGGCTATAATTACTCCGTATGCGTAATTGAATCTGGTTAATGCCGTTTTTACACCGAATAACTTTACTGCATTCACCAGTTTATAGCAAGGAAATAATTCTCATATAATTTCAGTAACTTTATACTACCATCATGCCCTTAGTATATTCAAACTCACTAACCCAACTTCAATCTACGGCGTTAGTGCAAGCTGGTTGAGAAGTGTATACGGAGTCCTACGCAGAAAAGTCAACAAAACGTCATACGCCCTAGGCATTCCACACATGACATAAACCTGTTACGACGGGTGTGCCACGCGTGTTTCCTACAAGAGCCCACTTACAGCCGCCCAAGTTGGGAGACGTGACTCGGGTTGCAATTTGCTCAGTCACTGACGTCGGTAATAGATAAAAGATTTCGCGAACGTCTGCGGAACCAGTGGAATTCTACTTCACCAACGCCCACGGTAAACTATGTTCTCCAGCGTTTAAAGATATGGCGTCACAGCGCTTTCCGCATTGTAGAATGCGCTGGGAACGGTGTGAGTCAGTCGAGGTCACATGTGAGTGAAATCCGCCTCAATGGCCAAGGACATTGTCACAAGTAAGTGATGTGGCGCTCAAACTAGAGATAACGTTTCGAATCCCGGTACTGGATAAGGCGACAAGCTGCTGAAATACTGGGCTGGGGGAAGAGAGATGTAGATTAGCTCTTGGCCTTTCTCCTTTCAATTCTGTTCCCATTAGCACTTCAAATGAACTCCTACATGTTGCTTTCGATAAGGCTACCGTCAGTTTGTAACACCAATACTTTGTCATTGTTGTGGTAACAATAACACCTTTGTACCATCTAAGTAAATGTAGGCTATTATTATTATCGTCTGTTGTCAAATGTCTGTATCCTTTTCATTGAATTTAATAAAGAGGTATTCTTCTTTTATAATCCAAATGTAAAAAAAAACAGTTTGTAATTTCACTTATTTATGCGTAGTGAATCGATAGTTTGAATTGTAATGATAACCTTTTCCATTTCTTACTTTTATGTTTTCGTTTTCTTTAAAGGCAAAGAGAAAAGGTGAAACGGTAGCCCAGTGTAGAGCCTGTGCCTACCGTCATGTATTTTTGATTTTCAAATGTCAAAAAACATAAGATGTTTTTCCTGTTCCTCAGTAAGAGGAAGGTCTTGCTTCTGCGAGTGATCGGAGATAGCCTTTTTGGGTGATGTGAATAAGTGAGGAGTATGTATTTTCTACGTGCATCGAACAGAAGAATTATTTTATTAACTGAAAGATTGTATAAGTTACTATTTCAAGTAGTAATGTAATAAGAAGAACTGAGGCCCACCTGTGTACTTCGGACAATTCATTAGGATCCGATTAACGCATCATGGACACGGTCAAGATTTTGTAGGTGGATACTGCGATCGGACAAAATATTATTAATTGGTAAGCATAAATATACCACAAGAGAAAGACTAATTCATTTATGTAAAACTAATATGAAAGGATTTTTTGCCCGTTTACAGGCATAGCCCAGCTTATTATGCTTGTCCGAGTGCTGAAAAATAATCTCATTAATTCAATATATCTAAAAAGCCACACACTTTATATTTTTTATTATCATATACTTTTCTTATTATATTATAGAAGGGAAAGGCGGATGGAAGTCCTTTCATCTATGAGTATGACAGATGTTTGCGCGCCAAAGCAAAGGACGTGAGCACGCGAATTAGCACGCCAAGAAAACCACTCAGTCAGCAGCTAGCTGCCAAAGTGTAAACATCCTGGAGGGGAAAGCGACGCAAAATTAATTAAAAATTGTTGTAAAAGGGCCTCAAATGGAAGTAAATCAGCATATTGCATCATGGCCTAATGTGGAATGCTCAGACATGTCCGACAGCGAAAAAAGAAGACATTTAACAGATTAATACATAAGAAGAGCTATGATTACGGCATACTTTCCACCATTGCCGCGCGGGGTAGCCGGGAGGTCTAGGGCGCGTTGCCACGGTTCGCGCGGCTGCCCCCGTCGGAGGTTAGAGTCCTCCCTCGGGCATGAGTGTGTGTGTTGTCCTTAGCGTACGTTAGTTTAAGTTAGATTAAGTAGTGTGTAAGCCTAGGGACCGATGACCTCAGCAGTTTGGTCCGATAGGAAATTACCACAAATCTCCAGAAACTTTTTCCAACATCACCGCTGCAGCAGTTAATCACTTTGACACATCCAGACAATTTACAAGCTATTTAGACCTGTATCAGTGCATCAATCAGTTATTTCATGGCAGAGCATCAATTGTTTTGTAAAATACAATGTTCATGTGCAAGGAGAACATCACTGACGTAAGTCACGTAATCTTCGTTAGGCTCCCGTTGCTGATTCTGGAAGTTTCTCAACATCCATAAATGTGAAGTTAATTATTTAGGTTTTTACTAACATTAATAATTATAACGTTCAAAGACATGAGTCAAATTATTAAATCAGTTTAAAAGGCTCTGTAGTTCCTAAATTACTCAACGTGATAAAAAGAGCAAACTGCTTCAGAAAATGATCGATTTAAATTCTCATACGGGTGTGAAATTGCATTTGCTCAAATTAGTGCTAGGCTATGCGTTTTCGTGTTTGAAAAGTACTGCCAGAAGTGTTGTTGAGTGATATCACAATCCTAGGGCTCCCATACTCTAGAAAATTTTCTGATAAGTGATTGATTAATTTTGTTTATTAAGATGGTCAGTTAGTAAACGTTATAATTTGAAATGTTTTATTACTTTCTCTATGATTAACAGTACGAGACTTTATAGAAGTTGTGAGTGAGTGACATTACTTACACGTTCTCGCCTAATTCTAATGTTTAGAATTCACATTTTATTTTTGAATTATAAAAACAATAAATAAAAAATTTAAGAAACTGACAATCGCGGCCGATGTGGAAGTCAAACCACGTCGCTCTGCACAAACATCGAACAAGTTCCGCGCAGTGTCGGTACATCAAAAGAAACGGCTAGTTAGTAAGCAGCTCTGATTGGATAGGAGGAAGGAAACTTGGCCAATTAGGGAACTGAATATCTTCTCCTCTCATAACAGTCTCTCATACAGTAATGAAACAGCAATAATTTTTCCAAGTAAATTAGTTTCCATGCTTTCTGCAGCTAGAAAGAAAGCAAAAATTAGCGTAGGCTCTCCTCGCCACCGACACTGGTTAATGAGGAGCGGCATTTTCACTGTGAAGGTAACAACGATCAAAGATTCTTTCGATTTTCAGGATATTATTTAAGACAAGTTAAAAACTGACGTAGTTAAAGATGTAAGTTGTTGCCTCGTTTAGGACGTAAATTTTCGCCTCCAGTACTTATAGCAATATTGCAAAAATTGTCTTGCCATTTATACCTTTTCTGTTTTTCTCCTATTCCCTGTCACCTTCTTTCTTTTTATTACTACTATTTTTTGCAACTGATAATTCGCATTTTTGTCAGATTAAATGATGAGTATTTCTGAAGAAGTACATTAGCAATTTTCAGTATTACCGTAGCTTTATCTTAAGGAAAGGAAGTGCAGATAGGCACATTCGTCCACTGACAAGCAGCTAGATAATAATAATAATAATAATAATAGTAATGTATATTAATATTTTAAATTTATTAAAATGAAATCATGCGTTTCAAACTACTAATATGGACGACTGATTATGTAAAAACAAATGAAAATAAAAGGAAGAAAGAAAATAAAAGGGAATTTACATGTCCTTTTATCCATCTTCTTAGTCTTCTATTGAATGATTTAGATTGGCTGATCTCTCTGGCTCGAAGATTCCATAAATTTCACTTGAAATAATTTTCTCCCCTCTTCTGAAGTGTAATGAGAGTAATTCCCCTATGACGTTCTTAATTTCTCTGACATTCGATATTCGATGAGCTTAGCACTCATTTAGGCAAAAATTAAGCTGACTGCACCATTCTGTCATGAACATGGCTAATAGAGCGATTTGAAGTAGAGATAACATACCGAACACAGCGTGTACAGATGCCAAATTTGTTTTCACTATAACTGTTGATGAAGATAGTTGCGTACTGATTCCAACTCATTAGGGTCTGGCTAATGGGCTGTAAATGGCGTAAAATTACAATAAAGCATGTATTGAAACGCTAGGTGTGTATCGACTGATGTACAAGACAAAGAGAACGTTGCCTTGCCTTGACATAATTCACCGTAACCGACCTATTGCCGCGCTGTAGGTCTACCTGCCGGCATTCTTCTGCTTGTCGAAACATAAAACAATTGAATCAAAGCTATTGTGTATTGTCTTCGTCAGGTAGCGTCTACAAAGAGTCAGAATTCTTCTCTTCTTTCCAAGCACGTACCAAAAGAGACAATTACCAGATAGCTTAATAATTATCACAGTAGATTCTGATAGGTTTCATTGTGTGGAGCAGACGACAAATGTATTACGGCTATGCAGTCAAGCTCTCTCATGGATCTTTTACTACAATGCGTTGCCGTTTTAAAGTGCAGGTTGTTCACACTATCTTTGGAAGAGGCCTAGGCAAGAGGTACATAAATATCCGATTTGCAAGAAATCTGCTTTTCAAAACACTGTCATGTACAATTAATCTTATTATGTTACAACTACTGTATAACCTTCCCTGTCTTGATAGGGTGTTATATTCCGGAAGTAAAGAATGCATTGGGTGCTGTCTGTATCTATATAGCGGTGGAGACAAAACATATTTCTTTTGTCAAGCCGATTCTAAAACCAGATTTAACCACATAGCCAAACACCTTAGTTCCCTTATCTGCAAGAACTGCCAACGGCTAAATGTCTGTATCTTTGTCAGCCTTAACAAATAATATTACATACAGGGGTAACAAAAATATACGACACAAATTGCAGGACGCATTCCTCACATGTAGAAACTATCTTATACGGACATCGGTCTAGAAACGCTTTGTTCCCATATTACAAAATCATTTTCTCCAACTCATTATTCCTGGGAAACACACACAAACAGAACGCACCAGCATACCACAAGTAACCAATAAAATTTTTTTGTCAATGTTTTGGTCGGAATTGTTGGTGACTGGTAGAGCCTCACTTTCTTCCACCCAGGCTCAACGGACAAAGTTATTATAATTTCGTAGAGAATGTGCTACCCGTTCCGTTACGTAATATGCCTTTAGCTGTGCGACAGGACATGTCCTTCATGCACGATGGAGCACCTCCTCATTTTACTGGTAATGTCCGTCGGCTTCTAAATAACAGATTCAGTGGCATATCGATTGGTGGGGATGGACGAATCCTCTGTTTTCCAGGCTCCCCGGACAAACACGCACTGGACTTTTATTTGTGGGGGCATTTTAAAGCTCTTGTGTATGAAACTCTAGTACAAGATGTTCAGAGTCTTCCGTGCCTGTGTTATGGAAGGCTGCGAAACCATACACAATACTCCAGGGCCACGTCAGCGCATCCGAGATTAACTACGTCGGCGGGTGGATGCATGTATCACCGGCCACGGAGTGCATATTGGAAATTTGGAAATTTGTGGTACAGTCTTATGGGACCAAACTGCTGAGGTCATCGGTCCCTAAGACTACGCACTACTTAATCTAACTTAAACTAACTTACGCAAAGGACGACATACACACCCATGCCCGAAGGAGGGCTCGAACCTCCGACGGGGCGAGCCGTGCTGACCATGACAAGACGCCTTAGACTACGCGGCAAGGACATAATGAACATCTCCTGTCAGAAAGAGGTGCATGTGGCATGCTGGTGTATGCTTCCCATGATTAATGAGTTGGAGAAAATTTGTTGGAGAAAATGATGGTTCAAATGGCTCTGAGCACTATGGGACTCAACTGCTGTGGTTATCAGTCCCCTAGAACTTAGAACTACTTAAACCTAACTAACCTAAGGACATCACACACATCCATGCCCGAGGCAGGATTCGAAACTGCGACCGTAGCAGTCGCACGGTTCCGGACTGCGCGCCTAGAACCGCGAGACCACCGCGGCCGGCGGAGAAAATGAGTTGTAACATGGAAACAAAGCGTTTCCAGACCCATGTTGATAGAAAATAATTTCTCCTTCTACGAGTGAGGAATGTGTCCTGCATTTTGTGGCGTACATTGTTGTTACATCCTATATTTTACAAAGTATCCCCATGATGTGGGTTCCAGAACACACATAACTTGGCAAGATTGACTCATTGAACAAACCCTTAGTCAGCCACTTAAAATAGCACTCTGGAACGATGTAGATGGTGTGGAACTGATAGAAAATTGGAACGTGTGTGCCATTCGGTCGTATGGAATCAGCCCGCTAAGATTGATCTACATGCTG
Organism: Schistocerca nitens; assembly: GCF_023898315.1. Classification (NCBI taxonomy): domain Eukaryota; kingdom Metazoa; phylum Arthropoda; class Insecta; order Orthoptera; family Acrididae; genus Schistocerca; species Schistocerca nitens. The sequence goes on along the minus strand of NC_064619.1, from coordinate 314,064,775 downwards.
CCGTGACAGAATTTTGAAACGGGCTATCGCGTTTGGGCGTCCACATGACCATATCGTGAATGAATTTGCCCGGTGTCCCCGTGTATCAACGAAGACAGTTCAACGTTTCTACGACGAATGGTGTACCACTCACAGCGGTATGCCGTGCGGTATGGTTTGAAGTCGTAAAAAGACCCTACCTGAGAGAGACGTGTCACGCGTTCTCGACGACAGTTGGTTTCAAACGAGACAGAAACTGCTGCTGTCAGTGACTGCAGAGTTATCTGAAACAGTTACCGTGCGGCTATTTCGAGGGAAAATGCTTGTCTGCGCAGGATTCGGTGGGTGATGAGCAGTGACTAAAGTGCGCGTCATATATCTTGGCGGCCGAGTTTAGGTTCGTTCTGCGCATCTGACGTCAGAAAACACAGTCAGCCAATGAACAGAGAACGACGTTGCCAGATCTCGACTGCAGTGCAGAGCACGGACGAGTCTCTTCAGTTTTAGAAACGTTCAGTCATAAATACAGTAACAGAACAAAAGCAATGTCTTGATAGCAGACTTTCTTTTATAGAAAGTTTGGAAAAAGCATTCTTTATACCAATTGCTTCATATTCTATTAATTAATTAAACCAAACAAGCAATAAGACTCCTGATTCAGGCGATAGCAAGGAAAGGTGTTTGTTTGAATCTCACGAACTGCTTTTTCGCAATAAAGAACAGCGGTAATTGTTTATTTCCTATTGTACTTCGACGAAGCGTGAGTAATTCATAGTCATACCAACAGTGTTTATAAGTAGTTGCGTGAGGTGTTAGAGTCCTTATGGAGTTACCCTGTTCGATGAGCCGATGTAGCGGAACAGTTAAGGTGATGGGCTGCCAAGTGAAAGGTTACGAGTTCAAACCTTGTGCGGTGCTTAATATTTTCTTTATTTAAAAACAATATTGGAGTGCCTTACTTCACGATTTTTATTCTTCATTAACTTTTCCGCTGCTGCAGACACGTGCTCCCCGCATTCCGCGCTGTGCGCGATTTTGTCATCACTGCACTTCTCGCCTGTGCAGACACATGGTGTTCCCACTGCTTTGACACACTTATCATTCGATTTCACAAAAACTATTTGGCCAAAAAATTTGATTTTTACTCGTCTTCTTGACTGATACCTTCCCCCCATAAATGACTTAATTTTGTTTTGATGTGTAGCATTAAATGTAGTAAACCATTGCACGAAATTTTGAAGAGTTTGCAGAGGTAAAAGTCCATAGCGTATACTTTCCGTATGGTCGATTTTAGTTGCCACAATGTTGAGAATGAAATGTGGACAAGATACCTAAATTTCATATAATATTTACTGTATAACAATATCTCATTTAATTTAAGTACCACATAGGTGTCGTATGTAATATTGAGAAATATTGCGTCTTTCGCGACTGTAATAAAAGTTTTATTTACACAGGGCGCGTTTGGCTTTATTTTAAAGTGAAAGGTGAAAAGGTATGGCACATACACAATGGTATTCATGTTCTATTTCTTGTTTTTGTTCCACAGTCGCAGTTTTACCAATGGTATTGAAATATATCCCTCTTCTGCAACTGTAATAAGCGACTTATTTAGACCAGATGCGTTTCTCTCTTTTGAAGCATCATAAGAGGACTGTATTTTGTGTCCTCCATTGCCAAGTCACCTTTCGTAGTTTTGTGCTGCGGTAGCACAATATTCAACGTTTGTGTTGGCTCATCAGTGTTTTAGCAAATAAATGCTGTTTGTGTGTGCCACACACAAAATTATATTTGACATAGCTCTGAGCACTTCACTGACAGACGGTATATTCAACTCCTAATGTTTTTGTAAGTCCACAGTTTTGTTTAATGTATTTTGTCTACTTCCTTTTGATTGATTGAAGTGCTTTAAAATAAAGCCAAACGTGCCCAGTGTAAGTAAAACTTTTGTTACAGTCGCGAAAGATGGAATATTTCTGAATATTACATACGACACTTATGTGGTACTTAAATTAAATGAAATATATAGGTATCTTGTCCACATTTCATTCTCAACATTGTGGCAACTAAAATTGACCATCCGGAAAGTATACTCTATGGACTTTACCTCTGCAAACTCTTCAAAATTTCGTGCAATGGTTTACTATATTTAATGCTGCATAATAACTGCGTTGAACATCGAAACAAAATTAAGTCATTTATGGGGGGAAGGTATCAGTCAAGAAGATAGGTAAAAATCTAATTTTTGAGCCAAATAGTTTTTGTGGAATCGAATGATAAAGTGTCAAAGCAGTCGGAACACAATGTGTCTGCACAGGCGAGCAGTGCAGTGACAAAATCGCGCACAGCGCGGAATGCAGGGAGTACGTCTTTGTAGCAGCGAAAGGGTTAATGCGGCCGTGGTGGCTTTACTTCATGAACTGCGCGCTCCCCCCTAAACGTAAACTTGCGAACTATGCTATACTATGGCGCTGCTTCTCTTGGCGCGTGCGTCGTGTGCAACTGGCAACGCAGCAATCTCCCGCGTCTAGGCGGGCATGCGCGAGCCGCCAAGATAAAAGAATTGAACTATAGTTATCGTCCAAAGCGCTGGGCGAGTTCATTCGTTTGTTCGGAAGGGGAGGCCGACACTGTCTGCCATCTTTCGGCCGGTCGGCCTTGACAAAATCTAGGCGCACGTCCTGCAATCTTTCTCAAACGATTTTACACAAAACCATTCGGTAAAAAAATCTTATTTTTGCTTTACTTGTGGCTTTGTGTGTCAGGTTCATTATGATGTGCCCATCATTTCGTTAACTGTCATCGTTATTGTCATATTTTGGAAGCAAGACATTGCGCGAAATTCGAAACAGTTTGCAAATGAAAAGTAGAGGTTGCTAAGGTTTTGTATTTGGTGCATATTACATATGTTGCCACGTATGAAATTTAGATAACACATTGAATTTTTGCTTTAGATTTGGATGGAGGTCTCTGTCACCAATCTCCAGAAAATCGGTCTGACGTAGCACACTCATTTGCGATTAAGCCGCGCCAGCGATAAAGCCAGAGTGTAATATCCACGACATTCCTCATATTTCATTAACGGACTGAGATAAAGAAATGAGATACTTGTTTCGTAAATAAAACCGACTTTTCTGCTGCCACTTTATTTATCGCAGGTCGCGTTTCACCTTTTCCTTGCTCTAAGGCATCATCAGTGGTATACAAACGATACAGTTCTGTTACTTTTAGATTATTAAACAGTTCACGTCGCGATTTCTTATGTAAAGAAGTAATTACTTACGATTTGCTGACCTGCGTTTCCTCTCATCTGGGGTGGAGGTCGCACTACCTCTTTATTACTGACATATAAACACAACTTCGCGTTCCGACCTTCTTCGCACTGTTCACAATGTTTCTCCTATTTTGTGGGGTACTATTGTTCTTTTGCCACTTGATATATCGGACACTGCTTTTTGTTAAAAATAGATTACGACAGCATTTTAGATTTTCAAATCCGTTCTATAATTACCTAAAGCACTGAAAATAAAATTGTTGTTACTGCTGGAACCAGACAGATAGGGCACCTGAAAGAGCTTTTAGTTTATGGAATTCGCGATAGTCGCTTTAACTTTCTTTTGATATTTCATTGTATTTTAATTTCATGTTTTGTATATCTGCGGATGGGAGACGCTGGCCGAAACCAGTTATTTCGATAGAAATAAAGTGATTGTGCTGCATAACAATTCTCGAACATGGGGAGGAAAACCGGTCTGGCCCTTTATGCTTATTTACAAGTAAATCTGAATGTAAATGGCGGGACGGGAATTTGAACCGCGTTCCTGCCGCAAGCGAATCCAGTTCGTGACCCACAGCTCCATCTCGCGCCGTTCAGTCTTTATCGCAGGTCGGGGATCGAACGAGATGACAGTCGTGTAACCGCTCGATTCCCACTCGGGAGGAGCGGAGTTCAAGCACCCGAAAGACAATCCTATTTTATGTTTCTATGGTTTCCCTGAATCATTCATCACGAATGCTGGTGTGGTTTCCTTAAAAAAGGTACGCTCGGTTTCAATGTAGAGATTCAGTCAATGCTCATAAAATTATCTAGTAGCTTTACCAGTTTGGAATGTCTGGTGACTATCAACAGCCTTACAGAAATTAGTATTTTTTGAATAAAACCGTCTAGATCGCTTGATAAATTTCTTTATATATTACGCCAGCTCACTACTGCTCTCATCAGAGATTAAAAATCTTGGAACGTGAAACACAATGTTCACTGTCGGTGTTAAAAAGCAATACCTACACCCAGCGTCAACAAGGTTTTTAATACTGACTCTGAACCTTCTTCTGCAAGTCCTAAGAAACCACACCACACTATGGCACAAGTTGAAGAAACTGCTGCCTACACAGTCGAAGAACCATCTGAGCTTCTGATTCAGACCATTCACTCGGCTCTGTATCAGACATCGGCAATCGGTCCTTTCGACTATGTTGCAAATGGTGAGCTCTATTTCAATCTTGCCTAACGTTTGAGCTTCTAACTACCAATAATCCCACCCTCTCTGACTGCCTGGATCTTGCAGACTGAGAGATTTCCTCAGATGCAGGACAAGAGACTGCATCTGGGTGAGGGACAGTGTCAGCCAAGGGCAGCACCTCCAACCTATTTGTCAGACTGTAAGTAGGCTGTTTAGGTTTTTTTATTGGTAACGCCACCTCAGTATGAAAATCACTGGCTGTGCCGTGTGCAGTCTGTGGCTGCTTTGCATTGTTGTAATACTCGCCATTGTAGTGTTAGGCAGCTGGCTGCGAACAGCGCGTAGCGTTGCGCAGTTGGAGGTGAGCTGCCAGCAGTGTTGGATGTGGGGAGAGAGATGGCGGAGTTTTGTAATTTGTCATGAACTGCTATATATATGATGATATCAAGGTAAATACATTGTTTGTTCTCTATTAATATCTTTCATTTGCTAACTATCCCTATCAGTAGTTAGTGCCTTCCATAGTTTGTATCTTTTATTTAGCTGCCAGTAGTGGCGCTCGCTGTATTGCAGTAGCTTGAGCAGCGAAGATTTTTGTGAGGTAAGTGATTTTTGAAAGGTATAGTTTAATGTTAGTCAGGGCCATTCTTTTGTAGGGAATCTTGAAAGTCAGATTGCGTTGCGCTAAAAATATTGTGCGTCAGGTTAAGCACAGTCTAGTAAAATTGATAAAAGGGGACGTTTCATATGTCGACCCTTAGCCGAGGATACCTCACTGGAATCTTCTGATTTTTTTCTTGTAGTTTGTGTAATTAGTGTAGCTTTTGTTTATTGCTAGCACGTAATTGTAGAGAAAATCTCCTTTGTAGTTGCAGTCTTTCATTGTTGTACAGTAGAACAGTTGTGGTATGCATGTAGATTTGCACCAAGTATTTCGCAGCTGCAATTAACTAGATATTATTTTCAGTGCTATGTTAATGTGTTCCCCTATTTTTGCTCTTCAAGTTGTGTTTTTCTGTGTTGTCGTGTGAAATATTGTGACAATAATGGCGTGTGAAAAACGTAATACTAGGCTCCAAAGTAAACTGAGAAATGACAGTGAAGACGAAAGCAGTGTGTTAGCGCCGCAGAGTAATGAATTAACTAATGTTCAGAGTAATAATTTGGTAATTGTGCATAGGGAAATGGAGCGGGCGGCAAACAATGGCGTAGACAGTGAAACAATTAGTGAGCGGGGAAGCATTATCGATCGGTCGGTCGGCAACAGCTCGCCTCAGGAATCCGAAATGACAGGACACAATTTCGCAAATACTGTAGATTCAGGTTTTGGGTCATCACCGTTTTCTCAAATAAGTCAAAACACATTTTCTGCTTGTCAAAATGTGAATGTTGCCGGTGCAAATGCACTGCCGAAAAGCGTAGAGAAACAGATTCCAGACACCAATACATTATTATTGCAATTAATGCAACAAATGAAACAAAATCAGAAAGAAATGGGACAAAAGCTTCAAAAGTTAGACATAATGGAACAAAATCTTCAAAAGTTAGACACAGTGGAACAAAATCTTAAAAAGTTAGACACCACACTTGAACAAACACGTGAGGATTTAACTAATGAGTTACATCACATTGAATCGAAATGTCAAAAAGTCTGTAACGACGTAAAAACACAAATTTGTGAGCATTTCCAACCTATTTTTTCGCGTCATGAAAATGCACTACAGAATCACGAAGCAGCCATAAAAGAACTGCAAACTACTGTTCATGAAAATCATGAGACCTTACAAGCTAAATTTGACTCAGTTGCATCTACCGATTCGGTTACGCAACTTGCAAAAACTCAGGAAAACTTGAAGGACACAGTAGATTCGATTTCAACACAAATGGACAATCTGAAACTTGGTTCAGAAAAACACACTGAGGAAATGTGTTCACTATCGGAGAAAGTAGCCGAACTTTCGGATCAGTTCACTAACTTATCTACGAAGGTAGATGATAATCTGAACGACACAAAACCGGTAGTCTTTAATGACACAGAAGAGAGCGAACAAATTAGGAAGCTGAAACAAAATCTGAATCAAATTAATACGCAACACCAAAGAGAAATCCGCGAAGTACAAGATCAGCTGACACAGGTAATACAAGAATTACGTATTTCAGAGGACACTCGCGCCCCAATACGGGAAGAGGGACATAGAAATACGGATCAACCACAAAATAATAACACAGGACACTTCGGAAATTATGAAAGAAATTGGCAAGGTGCACCGAATTTTGAGATAGAACCGCCGACACGACGTAACAATGACCGATATACTACTCGCCGACATGATGATTTTGACTATAAGCTGTTCATTACTACACGTAAATTCAAAACGTTTAAGAATTCTGCCAACGACATCCATCCACAAGCGTGGCTCCATCAATTCTCTCATTGTTTTCCTCCCAACTGGTCATTGGAGCACAGGTTAGAATTTATGTGTGGCTACTTGGAGAATGAACCAGCTGTAAGAATGCGATCGGTCATTCACGATTGCCACAGTGAAGGAGAATTTTACCATGCCTTCCTCTCAGCATATTGGTCTCAAGCCACACAAGACCGAGTAAAACATGGTATCATAATGATGAAACATTTTGAACAATCTGAATTCTCCAGTCTTGTGAAATATTTTGAAGACATGTTGCACAAGAATCAGTACCTGTCAAACCCATACAGCCCCTCAGAACTCATCCGCATTTGCTTAATGAAATTGCCTGAACATTTACGACATATTATTTTGGCAGGACGTTGCAAAGACGACATTGAAGCTTTTCAGGGACTCTTACAAGAATTAGAAATTGACACTGACAATCGCGGAAAGCGGAAACAGGAACACAACAATTACAGGTCACATCCGTCGCAATTCCGTGATGAAAGAAATAATAACTGGACACGACAAGGCTATTCTTACAACGTAAATCGTGACTAAAACAGACACCACCCGTACGCCAACTGTTGGCAGAGTAGTAATAATTACAGGGAAAGATCACCTCTCCGCGGTAGTGACTATCATAGAGACAATCAGAGAAACAGACAATATGGGTACCAAAACAATTATTATCAAGGGAGGCAGAATAACTTTAGACGCAACGGTCCTGCGCGCAGTTACGATTCAGGGAGAAATTCTCCACCACTTAACCGACAAGGAAGAAACTACGGAACCTACCGACATGACAACAGACGATATATTCGTAACGACAGACCTGAAATGCATCAGAACTGGCGGGATTTAAACAGAGCTGGGCCCTCTCGGCAAGGCGAATTTGTAGAAGTTAGGTCTCCTAATCCCAATAACGACGCACGCCAACAAAGAGAAAGACAATGACTCGCACAGCAGGCAGCCGCGTGCGCCAGCTGGCTCAGGGAAAAATAACATAGACGCTAACCTTGAGAAAAATTCCAGTATTCTTTACCGACGTATACCACATGATAATTGCGTTAAACTTGAAACTCTGCGTACTAGGAAGAGTAAAGGTCTACACCACATTTCACATGTAAAACCGTTTATTGAAAAATAATCTGCTTTTTAACTTTGTCTTTGCCATATAATTTTTCACTTTACATTACTAGTATGCTTTGTCAGACTTAAGAAACTGTTAACATGCAACAATGTTTGAAGTTAAATATCCAGCCTAGAACCTAGGGAACATTTTTAAACAGAAATTACGAATGCATTGTTATAGTGAACAGACTACACAGTGTTGTATTTGTACATTCTTGCTTGTTAGTTGCACGATTACATAACAACTATCAGGCTTACATACTTAGGACACATACTGGTACTGCTAAAGAGATTTTAATGCGACATTTTGGTTTACTTGAAAATACATTCTGGATTTAAAGTACTTTCTGAGAGATACCAGGTGACACAGTGGTTAGTTTATGTGACAGCTACACGATTTTATCACGACGCTACTAATGAGTGACAATTTACAATGTTGCTTTTGCGGTGTATCTGTTTTACATCTGCACAGTTTTTCTGAATTCTTCTGGAAAGTAAAACATGTTTTAGTAGTAACTTTTGTGGTATAGCAACAATGAGGCAGCCTTTTCCGTAGCACAACAATACGTTACAGTACAGTACATTCTTCATCACAACAATAAGCGTAATAACTACGATATCTATACGCAAAACATTTCACTTTTGTTTATCATGAGGTAAGTACATTGACTTCTGCAGAACTTAGCTTTCGGAGGACGATAACTACGACACTTACACAGAGATTATCTTACAACAAGACGCACAGTTTAGCGCTACAGTACACGTATTTGAGTGATTGATTTTGTACTTAAAATATTTATTTTTAAAGATTTTTGAAGTGCAATGATACAAGGGTTTTCCGTCATACATTTCATTCCATTGCTGTAATCTGTATCACCTGAGGGTATTATACATTAATCCTCAGGGGGGTACACGCTTACTTTGTGTACCATGTGTTTGGCAAACACAAGGAGCCCTAGCTAATATGGTATTTGCTTATACAACTTTACACATCGGTACCGTATTTCTCTAACACACAAATTACACAGCTGTCTGATCATTTAACTGAGAGATAAACTTTTTTTTTTTACTACATCAGTGACACATGTTTACGCAATTTCACAGTTGGGTAATTTCACACTTATGAAATTGTATTTTGTCTGTACTTTGTGAACTGTTCATATTTTTTCGGAACCATTGTGATACTATGAGAGCTTTGAATGATGTATTTGGTAAGGGAGCATGATTTTAAAGTACATTTGAGGTAGATGACACTTTTGACATGAGCAGAGAATTTTTTTAGGTTTTGAAATTATTGGAGGAAGCTACGACGATTTTAAGAGTTGACTGAGGTGTTATGATGTTATTTTTACGACGACGATGTGTATTATGCTGTTGAGGTATGTTTATGATCAATAAGATGATGCTATATAAGGAATGTGATTACGTGTTTATATGTATATGAATAATGAATAGAAGGTAGGGACTCTGACTGGTGAAAAAGGATGTTGTAAACCGAGAATCGTACTTTAAGAGTTATGAAATGTGTGTAAATGCGTGAATGTATCACAATGCCGGCGAAAATTTTTTGGACACTGTTATATTCATACGATTTTGTTTCTACAGATTTGTAACGCAAATTCTTGACAAATGAAATTTTTATATAAGACTGCCACTGTAGCGGAAACTGCTGTCGTAAATATTTCCGTAAGAAAGTTAAGTGACCACCTGCACGTGCGTCGTGGGCACATAGCTGTGTCAGACACCTGGAGAACAAGCCATTAGGGTGTGCCTTTCCGGAATCACAGGTAGAGAAAAAAAAAGGGAGGCCATTATCCTCGCTATTGACATTCGTTTGTAGAAAGCATCGTAAATACGACACGCTAATAATAACTTGGAAACATTCGTACATCTGCACACCTGATTAGGACAAGTGTCTATCTACGAGAATTGAGAGAAATGCCATATGACTTGCTTTATGTATTTATTTACTCATTTTGTTTAATATCTAGTTTCTAGCTGCACTGCAGCACTGGTTAAAATAAAATTTTATAGATGTACTAATATAAATATTTTCTGTCTCCAGATCCAGTAAATAATAGTTTTGTGATATATTTCCAAAAAATGAGGGAGCATAAAAAGACATTTCCCTTCACAGGAATTGCATAAACAATTTCTTTACGATTTGGTAACTTATCTGCTAGTGTAAGTTCTCGTGATGCATCACTCTAGTGTTAAGATGTGACGTAAGTTTTAAACATGGCCATTTTTACTGTAATATTTTTTCTGCTTGAGCTATGTCATGTTTAGGTATAAGTTGCTGCTGTTTGCCAGGCATAATGTTACTGAATTTGACTTTGTATTACGCTGTTCAGCCAGTTTTACTACTGATTTATTTTTCTTGTTTGCTGCGCATTGCCTCATATTAGTTGTAATTTTTGTCATTGATGTTTGTGTTACTTGATTTGTTCTGCTGCATTGCCTCGTCCCTTAGTTTAGCATCTGAGCTCAGTAGATTTAAGTTAGCTTAAGAGGGGGGTAGACTATATAAGAGAACAAGTTGTGATGAATTGGAAGAAATACATTGAAAATCTATAAGAAAATGCTTTGGCCAAAACAGTATTTTGAAAGAGGATATGAACCAAAAAAAGTAGGGTTTAGGGACAACAGGTTTAGGTAGGATTTTCTTGGAAATAAATGATGAAGTAAGATAATGGAAAATAAATAATGAGGTAAGAAATATGTGAACATATATATACAGAAAGCATGCTTGAATAGGATTTTTTTTTGGTGGAAACAAATGTGGAAATAAGACGAAAGATCTATGGAATGAAGTCTTGGGTTGGACTGCAGTACCAAAAGTTACACTGAAAACGAACCCTGTCCTTTCCATTGTGTTATCCCACTATGTGTTTGTGTACCCTTGTGTATTTGTTTTCTTCCTGTCTCTGTGTAGTTTCATAGAACTTTTTTCTCTTCTAATACTAAGCTACATTCACTATGATGAGGAATACTGTTATCCTCAAATATAATTTGCATTAATAATATGTTATTTTCTTTGTACAGATGTTTAGACATTATTTATTCTGTTTTGTTTTAATGCTCATGTGTAAAGTTGATGTTTCAAAAGTTATTCTGATCTTTTATGTATCTACTTATCTCATAATTCCTGTAACACTGTTGTATATGTTATTTTGATTCTTTTGTAAAGCATGTACTACAAATGTTATCTGTATTGTTATGTTCTTTAATGATGTATTTTGTACCTTTGTAATTGTATTCTTATGTTATAAAATTGTACTTGTCACCAGTTCATCATATTATTAACTTGTAAGTTACATTTCACTGCACACATTTCTGTTGGTCATAGTATATGGACAATATGTGAGAAGTAGGGACTGTTAGTGTTTGCACGTGTGTTAATAATTCAGCAAGGGACTGGATAACAGCATTGCTGGTTCTAAGGACAATTCCAAAAACTTTGTGAGTGCACAAGTGGTGGTTATGGACTTGCTATATTATCCGCAAGACTCTTCAATTGTGATTGTGCACCTGCACAGTCACAACGGATGGCTGCTGGCCGTCTCTACGAGGACTACAGTGGGTCTACGTCATTGCTGACTCACCAGTACCATAATCTCTACAAGGACTACAGTGGGTCTACATCTTTGATGATCCATCAGTACCATTATTTCTACAAGGACTGCAGTGGGTCTGCGCCTCTGGTGGCCCAACAATACCGTAATCTCTACCAGGACTACAGTGGGTCTGCTCTGTGATGACCTACCCACCAATACTCTTCAAAACTTCGACTGACTCTGTGGTGGGTTTGCTCTGTTGTGGCCCATTACCTGTCAGCATGTCAAGAGTCAGCACTGTCTTTCCGTTGGAAGGACAACGCTACTTCTTCAAGACTGCATGGAAATCCACTACTTCTGTGTGCATTTTCTTTTACTGCTCAGACTTTGAGAAAAACACTACTATTTAACCGTCATGAACGATCAGGACTGTCTTTATGGACTGTGAGAAAATTTGAGCTTTTGACCAACATTGTATCAATAAGTGTGTGCATTTGATTTCTTTGTTATTTAATTGTGAAAAAAATTTTTAACAAATATGTATTGGCCAGTGCCCAAAAAAATTTTGTAAAATTTTTTGTGGGTAGCATGGGGGCTATGTAAGTAGGCTGTTTAGGTTTTTTTATTGGTAACGCCACCTCAGTATGAAAATCACTGGCTGTGCCGTGTGCAGTCTGTGGCTGCTTTGCATTGTTGTAATACTCGCCATTGTAGTGTTAGGCAGCTGGCTGCGAACAGCGCGTAGCGTTGCGCAGTTGGAGGTGAGCCGCCAGCAGTGGTGGATGTGGGGAGAGAGATGGCGGAGTTTTGTAATTTGTCATGAACTGCTATATATATGATGATATCAAGGTAAATACATTGTTTGTTCTCTATTAATATCTTTCATTTGCTAACTATCCCTATCAGTAGTTAGTGCCTTCCATAGTTTGTATCTTTTATTTAGCTGCCAGTAGTGGCGCTCGCTGTATTGCAGTAGCTTGAGCAGCGAAGATTTTTGTGAGGTAAGTGATTTGTGAAAGGTATAGTTTAATGTTAGTCAGGGCCATTCTTTTGTAGGGAATCTTGAAAGTCAGATTGCGTTGCGCTAAAAATATTGTGCGTCAGGTTAAGCACAGTCTAGTAAAATTGATAAAAAGGGGACGTTTCAAGACTAACTGGGGAGGCCTTCCATTCGCCACCCCCTCCCCCCTCCCAAACCTGCGGGAAGTCTTTCACAGCCTGCCACGCCGTGAGGCGACCTCACACTCGACCACAGGTGAAGGGTCAACCTCAATGCGACCAGTAATTTGGCTGTTTACCAGTGTACACCGACTGGCGGACTCCCCACGGCCGGCCCTCAACATTGATGCCCACCCACTGCAGCCTCAAGCTGTGTAACTGAAACCAACACAGCCTGGCGCTGAGAGCGATGTGTCATCAACTTGGCTCGCATCCACACACAGGGTTCATAGTCCCTATCCGTACTAAAGACTGCAGAAAACTACACTATGCAGACAAATAAATGACTATCGACACGCTCTGTTGAACTCTACTGTGTTGTTGTGGTCTTCAGTCCTGAGACTGGTTTGATGCAGCTCTCCATGGTACTCGATCCTGTGCAAGCTTCTTCATCTGTCAGTACCTACTGCACCTACATCCTTCTGAATCTGCTTAGTGTATTCATCTCTTGGTCTCCCTCTACGATTTTTACCGTCCACGCTGCCCTCCAATACTAAATTGGTGATCCCTCGATGTTTCAGAACATGTACTACCAACCGATCGCTTCTTCTAGTCACGTTGTGCCACAAACTCCTCTTCTCCCCAATTCTATTCAATACCTCCTCATTAGTTATGTGATCTACCCATATAATCTTCAGCATTCTTCTGTAGCACCACATTTCGAAAGCTTCTATTCCCTTCTTGTCTAAGCTATTTATCATCCACGTTACACTTCCATACATGGCTACACTCCATACAAATACTTTCAGAAACGGCTTCCTGACATTTAAATCTATACTCGATGTTAACAAATTTCTCTTCTTCAGAAACGCTTTCCTTGGCATTGCCAGTCTACATTTTATATCCTCTCTACTTCGACCATCATCAGTTATTTTGCTCCCCAAATAGCAAAACTCCTTTACTACTTTAAGTGGCTCATTTCCTAATCCAATTCCCTCAGCATCACCCGACTTAATTTGACTAAATTCCATTATCTTCGTTTTGCTTTTGTTGATGTTCATCTTATACCCTCCTTTCAAGACACTGTCCATTCCGTTCAATTGCTCTTCCAAGTCCTTTGCTGTCTCTGACAGAATTCCAATGTCATCGGCGAACCTCAAAGTTTTTATTTCTTCTCTATGGATTTTAATACCTACTCCGAACTTTGCTTTTGTTTCCTTTACTGCTTGCTCAATATAGAGATTGAACAACATCAGGGATAGGCTACAACCATGTCTCACTTCCTTCCCAACCACTGCTTCCCTTTCATACCCCTCGACCTTTACAACTGCCATCTGGTTTCTGTACAAATTGTAAACAGCCTTTCGCTCTCTGTATTTTACCCCTGCCACCTTCAGAATTTGAAAGAGAGTTTTTCAATCAACATTGTCAAAAGCTTTCTCTAAGTCTACAAATGCTAGAAACGTAGGTTTGCCTTTCCTTAATCTTTCTTCTAAGTTAAGTCGTAGGGTCAGTATTACCTCACATGTTCCAACATTTCTACGGAATCCAAACTGATCTTCTCCGAGGTTTGCTCCTATCAGTTTTTCCGTTCGTCTGCAAAGAATTCGTGTTAGTATTTTGATGCTGTGACTTATTAAACTGATAGTTCGGTAATTTTCACATCTGTCAACACCTGCTTTCTTTGGGATTGGAAATATTATATTCTTCTTGAAGTCTGAGGGTATTTCGCCTGTCTCATACATCTTGCTCACCAGGTGATACAGTTTTGTCAGGACTGGCTCTCCCAAGACTGTCAGTAGTTCTAATGGAATGTTGTCTATTCCGGGGGCCTTGTTTCGACTCAGGTCTTTCAGTGCTCTGTCAAACTCTTCACGCAATATCATATCTCCCATTTCATCTTCGTCTACATCCTCTTACATTTCCATAATATTGTCCTCAAGTACATCGCCCTTGTATAGACCCTCTATATACTCCTTCCACCTTTCTGCTTTCCCTTCTTTGCTTAGAGCTGGGTTTCCATCAAAGCTATTGATATTAATGCAAGTGGTTCTCCTTGCCCCAAAGGTCTCTTTAATTTTCCTGTAGGCAGTATCTATCTTACCCCTAGTGAGATAAGCATCTACATACTTACATTTGTCCTCTAACCATCCCTGCTTAGTCATTTTGCACTTCCTGTCGATATCATTTTTGAGACGTTTGTATTCCTTTTAGCCTGCTTCATTTACTGCATTTTTATATTTTCTCCTTTCATCAATTAAATTCAATATTTCTTCTGTTACCCAAGGGTTTCTACTAGCCCTTGTCTATTTACCTATTTGATGCTCTGCTGCCTTCACTATTTCATCTCTCAAAGCTACCCATTCTTCTTCTACTGTATTTCTTTCCCCCATCCCTGTCAATTGTTCCCTTACGCTCTCCCTGAAACTCTGTACAACCTCTGGTTGTTTCAGTTTATCCAGGTCCCATCTTCTTAAATTCCCACCTTTTTGCAGTTTCTTCAGTTTTAATCTACAGTTCATAACCAATAGATTGTGGTCAGATCTGCCTCTGGAAATGTCTTACAATTTAAAACCTGGTTCCAAAAATCTCTGTCTTACCATTATATAATCTATTTGATACCTTTTAGTATCTCCAGTGTTCTTCCATGTATACAACTTTCTTTCATGATTCTTTAATCAAGTGTTAGCTATGATTAAGTTATGCTCTGCGCAAAATTCTACCAGGCGGCTTCCTCTTCCATTTCTTATCCCCAATCCATATTCACCTACTATGTTTCCTTCTCTCTACTCTTGAATTCCAGTCACCCATGACTATTAAATTTTGGTCTCACTTCACTACCTGAATAATTTCTTTTATCTCATCATACCTTTCCTCAATTTCTTCGTCATCTGCAGAGCTAGTTGGCATATAAACTTGTACTACTGTAGTAGGCATGGGCTTCGTGTCTATCTTGGCCACAATAATACTTTCACTATGCTGTTTGTAGTAGCTTACCCGTACTCCTATTTTTTTATTCATTATTAAGGCTACTCCTGCATTAGCCCTATTTGATTTTGTATTTATAACCCTGTATTCACCTGACCAAAAGTCTTGTTCCTCCTGCCACCGAACGTCACTAATTACCACTATACCTAACTTTAACCTATCCATTTCCCTTTTTAAATTTTCTAACCTACCTGCCCGATTACTCAACTGTAGACACTGACAAAAACGCAAGAAGTGTGTCTAATCTACTAGACTGATATGTTGAGATTCAAAAACTAAACTACCAAGGCACACAGGTGAGACTCTCATAACTCACATGCTTGTCTGACAAATATCCACATACCTTTTGCGACGGTGACTAACGTTTACTGTTGCTGTAGCTGTTCTTCTTAACAGGATCCCATACGAGTAAACCATTCGCATGTTTACCTGCAGTTGCTCGTTTAGGTACCTGGCTCTACACGGCTCTGTTTAAAAAGATTAGCTTGATGTAGTCATGGTGTCGAGTCGCACACGTCTGTTTTCATGCCTCACAGCTAATTTGCTGCAAATAATAACCCATAGCAATGATCCTTAGTCAAACAGTGTTTCCTTTGGCTAGAATGGGGAGTTAATGAGATACAGAGAAACTCAGAATAAAAGTTAAATGAATAATTTAATAATATGGGTTCTATTTTAATATGTGTAATTTATCTAGATGATAGAGAATTATGTTGGATAAAGTTTATCCAAGAAAGGACATCTGAAAAAAATTGGAAGTGGTCCTACGATGTTCAGATAAAACACAGACGGAAAATGCCCTCATCAAATACATTAAATTTACGTTGAGAGTGTTAAGAGAATGCCGGCCGGGGTTGCCGAGTGGTTCTAGGCGCTACATTCTGGAACCGCGCGACCTCTACGGTCGCATGTTTGAATCCTGCCTCGGGCATGGGTGTGTGTGATATCCTTAGGTTAGTTAGATTTAAGTAGTTCTAAGTTCTAGGGGACTGATGACCTCAGAAGTTAAGTCCCATAGTGCTCAGAGCCATTTGAACCATTTTGTTAAGAGAATGGTAGCGAAATCCTCAAAGTAAATAGTCATCAAAGATATATGAAAACTGCGTGCGTATCAGAATCTGAATACGTGAAATATTCACCAGCTCAAAACGAATTCAACATGATAATCTACAAATTAACGCACGCAATACAAAGAATAGTACTCATAGCCTTTCTATCCTTAGTTCCGCAACATAAGTAGTAAAGATCAGTCCCACTCTGGAGCACATTTAGATCTCTAGAAATATAAAGTCCTTTAAATGTTAGTGCATTGTAACCGGCGTTCACCACCCAGTATCTATCACTCACTCCACCAGATAACGTACCACAGGCAGGTCTGCCTTTCTTTCGGTATGAACATCCAAGTGTCCTGAATTGCTCCCTTGAGCACTTGACTTGGAAACACCCAGGCTGCATCGGATCACGCAGTGTTCTACCATTGTCTGCCTTTCTACACACATAAAAAAAAGTTTTGCATCACCTCGGTTCCGAGAGTTCCGGAACATGTACAGAAAATTGGAATAGAGATCAACATAAACATCATTTCCGCCCTTTTTATTGCTCATGAAAACCACACATTGCATATTGTACCACCATACAGCGAGACCATCAGAGGTGGTGGTCCAGATTACTACTGTACACACCGATACCTCTAATACCCAGTAACACGTCATCTTGCATTGGTGCATGCCTGTATTCGTCGTGGCATACTACCCACAAGTTCATCAAGGCACTGTTGGTCCAGATTGTTCCCCTCCTCAACAGAGATTCAGCGTGGTTGGTGGGTCGTCATCCATAAACAGCCTTTTTCAATCTATCCCAGGCATGTTCAATAGGGTTCACGTCTGGAGAACATGCTGGCCACTCTAGTCGACCGATGTCGTTATCCTGAAGGATAAGGATTCACAAGATGTGCACGACAGGGGACGCGAATTGTCGTCCATGAAGACGAATGCCGGGTTCGATTCCCGGCGGGGTCAGGGATTTTCTCTGCCTCGTGATGGCTGGGTGTTGTGTGCTGTCCTTAGGTTAGTTAGGTTTAAGTAGTTCTAAGTTCTAGGGGACTGATGACCATAGATGTTAAGTCCCATAGTGCTCAGAGCCATTTGAACCATTTGCCAAGACGAATGCCTCGCCAATATGCTGACGATATGCTTGCACTATCGGTCGGAGGATGGGATGCACGTATCGTACAGCCGTTATGGCGCCTCCCATGACTACCATCGACGTACGTCCGACCCACATAATGTTAACCCAAAACATCAGGGAACCTCCACCGTTCTGCACTCGCTGGATTCGCTGTGTCAGACGTTCAACCTAACCGGGTTGCCTCCAAAGACGTCTCCGACGATTGTCTGATTGAAGGCACATGCGAAACTCATCGGTGAAGAGAACGTGATGCCAATCCTGAGCGGTCCATTTGGCATGTTGTTGGGCCCACCTGTACCGAGCTTCATGGTGTCGTGGTGGCAAAGATGGACCTCGCCACGGACGTCGGGAGTGAAGTTGCGCATCATGCAGCCTATTGCACACAGTTTGAGTCGTAACACAACGTCCTGTGGCTGCACGAAAAACCCTATTCAACATGGTGGCGTTGATGTCAGGGTTCCTTCGAGCCATAATCCGTAGGTAGCGGTCATCCACTGCAGTAGTAGCCCTTAGGAGGCCTGAGCGAGGCATGTCATCTACAGTTCCTGTCTTTCTGTATCTCCATGTTCGAATAACATCGCTTTGGTTCACTCCGAGACGCCTGGACACTTCCCTTGTTGAGAGCCCGTCCTGGCACAAAGTAACAATGCGGACGCAATAGAACCGTAATAATGCGGACGCAATAGAACCGTGGTATTGGCCGTCTGGGCATGGTTTAACTACAGACAACACAAGCCGTTTAACTCCTTCCTGGCTGAATGACCGGAACTGATCGTCTGTCCACCCCCTACGTCTAACAGGCGCTGCTCATGCGTGGTTGTTAACATCTTTCGGTGGTTTTAGTGACATCTCTGAACAGTCAAAGAGACTGCGACTGTGATACAACATCCACAGTCAACGTCTTTGAGGAGATCTGGGAACCGGGCGAAGCAAAACTTTTTTTGATGTGTGTATTAGCTGAAGACTGTCTCACCAAAAATACATCATTCTTACGCTCTACAGACACTGACTTCTACATGACCACTTCCTGGACTAAATTAATATTTTATAACTGTATTTAAATAAAAAATGTCATAAACATTCAGTTACATTCAAATCATTTACAATAAATACAGAGTGTGTAAACAAGAATCATCTGGTTTTGCATGTATATATTTCTGCAACTAATAAACATATACAATCAGTTTTATTTGGTGAATGGGAAACTCAAAAAGTTTTTTTGTACCTTTTTCATAGATGTTCGATAGCCGCCTCCGTAGCGTAGCCTTAGCGTTACCGCCTACCACGCAGGGGACCCGGTTCGATTCCCGGCAGGGGACTGGGTGTTGTGTGTCCCTTCATCATCATTTTCATCATCATTGACTCACAAGCCACCGAAGTGGCGTCAACTAAAAAGGACTTGCAATAGGTGTCAGAACTTCTCCGAATGGGAGCCTCCCAGCCAACAATGCCATACGATCATTTCTATTTCCATATATGTTCGATATGCCCCCCTCGAGATGCATGGCATATGTCAATGCGGTATTCAAATTGTTCCCACAATGCAGCGAACATGTCTTGAGTTACAGTTTCCATAACTGTTATGCGATATATCAGTTCATTCATTGTTGTTGATAACAGAGAGACATAGAGTCTTTTATAACCCCCGCAAGAAATAATGACATACAGTCAGGTCCGGTGACCTTGGATTTAAAAATTTCTGCACTTTCAGATGCCAGTGTGGCAGTGTCCCATGCTGTTGGTAAATGAAGTCGTTAGAATCAGTCTCCAATTGTGGGAAAAATTCTCAAGCATATCAAGATATATATGAGCAAGAGGTATGAGACAGGCGAAATACCCTCAGACTTCAGGAAGAATATAATAATTCCAATCCCAAAGAAAGCAGGTGTTGACAGATGTGAATATTACCGAACTATCTGTTTAGTAAGTCACGGTTGCAAAATACTAACGCGAATTCTTTACAGACTAATGGAAAAACTAGTAGAAGCGGACCTCGGGGAAGATCAGTTTGGATTCCGTAGAAATATCGGAACACGTGGGGCAATACTGACCCTACGACGTATCTTAGAAGCTAGATTAAGGAAAGGCAAACCTACGTTTCTAGCATTTGTAGACTTAGAGAAAGCTTTTGACAATGTTGACTGGAATACTCTCTTTCAAATTCTGAAGGTGACAGGGGTAAAATACAGGGAGCGAAAAGCTATTTACAATTTGTACAGAAACCAGATGGCAGTTATAAGAGTCGAGGGGCATGAAAGGGAAGCAGTGGTTGGGAAGGGAGTGAGACAGGGTTGTAGCCTATCCCCGATGTTATTCAATCTCTATATTGAGCAAGAAGTGAAGGAATCAAAAGAAAAATTCGGAGTAGGTATTAAAATCCATGGAGAAGAAATAAAAACTTTGAGGTTCGCCGATGACATTTTAATTCTGTCAGAGACAGCAAAGGACTTGGAAGAGCAGCTGAACGGAATGGACAGTGTCTTGAAAGGAGGGTATAAGATGAACATCAACAAAAGCAAAACGAGGATAATGGAATGTAGTCGAATTAAGTCGGGTGATGCTGAGGGAATTGGATTAGGAAATGAGCCACTTAAAGTAGTAAAGGAGTTTTGCTATTTAGGGAGTAAAATAACCGATGATGGTCGAAGTAGAGAGGATATAAAATGTAGACTGGCAATGGCAAGGAAAGCATTTCTGAAGAAGAGAAATTTGTTAACATCGAGTATAGATTTAAGTGTCAGGAAGTCGTTTCTGAAAGTATTTGTATGGAGTGTAGCCATGTATAGAAGTGAAACATGGACGATAAATAGTTTGGACAAGAAGGGAATAGAAGCTTTCGAAATGTGGTGCTACAGAAGAATGCTGAAGATTAGATGGGTAGATCACATAAATAATGAGGAAGTACTGAATAGGATTGGGGAGAAGAGAAGTTTGTGGCACAACTTGACTAGAAGAAGGGACCGGTTGGTAGGACATGTTCTGAGGCATCAAGGGATCACCAATTTGGTATTGGAGGGCAGCGGGGAGGGTAAAAATCGTTGAGGGAGACCAAGAGATGAATACACTAAGCAAAGTCAGAAGGATGTAGGTTGCAGTAGGTGCTGGGAGATGAAGAAGCTTGCGCAGGTTAGAGTAGCATGGAGAGCTGCATCAAACCAGTCTCAGGACTGAAGACCACAACAACAACATCAAGATATGTGCTTCCTATAACAGTGTGCTCGGGAAAGAAAAATGAACCATACGCCTTTTCCCGTGAAACTGCAAAAAAAACATTAAATTTTGGAGAGTCCCTTTCATGTTGTATAAGTTCATCTGATTGTTCCGTACCCGATATTCTCACATTATGATGGTTCACCTTTCCATTTAAATGGAATGTTGCCTCGTTACTAAACACTAAATGTGGAAGAAAACTGTCATCCTCCATCTTGCCAAGAACGAAATTACAGAACTCCACTCGTTGTTGTTTGTCACCTTCACGAAGAACTTGCAGTAGCTGAATATTGTATGGTTTCATGTGTTGGCGTCGAAGCAACACAAGGCAGACGGACATCGGGGTAATAATGAGCTTCTTGACAGAAGCGTCTTTTGGTTCTCTTTACAATTGTGGTGTCTGCTAACACATATGATTTACCACTTTTAAATAAGCACAGTTTTTAATAGCACTTGAAATCAACATATCAATAAAGTTACTGGAAAAACAGTGAAGTGTTCATTATCTATAAACACGAAGTATGAGGTACTGCTGCTGTGTCCAATTCCTGTGTAAATGTGGAGAATACGATGTTCTGACAAACGTTTCGGTAGTAAAAAAGATATAAAAAATAAATCAAGAAATAAAATAGATTCGGGTACACAGCTTTCAGAGACCATAGTTATCATGCTATGCTGTCATCTGAGATACCGTTCTTTGAAATCGCATTAAGCATTTACAAGTTGTTAATTCAGAGGTTGGCTGTGAAAATGATTTTCTGTAGTTTTAAAAAATATTAAAATATTGTTGTATTACTGGATGCGTCTCATTTTTCTGAGATCCCAAATTTATTCAGATTTTCTTTAATACTCGACTGTAAATTATTACAGATTCTCAGCGATATGTAAGAAGCCATCTTTCAGTTTGTTGCAAAGCCCGCCATTGCTGGTCACTCCACATTCTGCTAAGCGATGTGACCGTCGTCAAAATTCCCAGCTTTAGGATTTACCCGCAGCCGGTCCTTTGCTACAGTTATCTACACCTCAGGCTGGTAAGGGAGTCGACGCTCCATTGACGCTGAGGCCGCACCGCTGGTCCTCAGCCGTACAAGCCAGTTCACATCGCCTCATACCAATTCTAGGTCGCCGATTACCTCGCCTACATAAGGGTACCTTTACCCTTTGTGCCAACAGATTTTCAAGAACCGTTATCTATAAATGTGTGGTGGTATCACAGACAATCGGCTGAGCCTGTTGTGTTATCGTCTTAAAGGTCTCCGTTATCTACGCTTACTTGAAAACGATCTTCAAGCATTATTGTAAGAGAGTCATTTACCGACAAGGATGAGTACGTTTTTGACCATTTTAGTATTCTGGCGACGATCATCAAAATCGAATATTCCCCGGAAGACGAATCGCCAGAAACGCTCGCATTTCTTGGCCAACAAGGTCCCCGGAACTTATGCCTTTAGATTTCAATCTATAATGTTGGTTGAAAGGCGATATCTACAAAGAGACAGTATCTACGAGTCAATTTTTCGTATTGTGAATAGCACTCCTCTCGTAACAAAATTGGTTCAAATGGCTCTGAGCACTATGGGACTTAACAGCTGAGGTCATCAGTCCCCTAGAACTTAGAACTACTTAAACCTAACTAACCTAAGGACATCACACACATCCATGCCCGAGGCAGGATTCGAACCTGCGACCGTAGTAGTCGCGCGGTTCCGGTCTGAAGCGCCTAGAACCGCTCGGCCACCGCGGCCGGCCTCTCGTAACAAAACGCCAAGACATCATCAAAAGAGCTACACGTGATGTTGTAAACAGAATACGAATGTGCACCGAAGCCGCTACTCTAAGCTAGGAAAATGATGTTTTAACTTACTAATTTACCATTGCTTGATACTTTCTGCGATGTATCTCTGAGTTATCAAATGGTTCTGAGCACTATGGGACTTAACTTCTGAGGTCATCAGTCCCATAGAACTTAGAACTACTTAAACCCAACTAACCTAAGCACATCACACACATCCATGCCCGAGGCAGGATTCAAATATGCGACCGTAGCGTCTCTGAGTTATGTTCTGTCAGCTGTATTTCCCTAAACAATAAACACTGGACATATTTTAAGTGGAATGCTTTATTGGAATGAGCCTATATTGCCACTTCCCAAAATGTTTGTCGTTCCTCCTAAAACATCCTGTATATGTAGTTTGAAATTCTTCAAGGCGGATGGCGCTGGTTCACTTCGTGTCTAATTTTTCATCCTTCAGTGATTCCTGAACCTATTTGTTACGTCTGACGTATTCAAACGAAGCGCATTAAACTTCTATTGTATAACTACAAGTGAACTGAAATCGCAGAAATCCCAATAAAATCTTTCGCACTGTTTCAGTTATCGCTGTGCGCCTACCAGCTTTTCGGGAGTTCTTATGTACAATTTGCTGTTTAGACTACAATAAACCGGACACCTACTCATAGGAGAGCCGACTGTGTATGCATCGCACGCACGGTACGTGAACATGGCGCCTACGGAGCAGGTTTTGGTGGCTGTTGCGTAGCTTGTTAACGGACTTTAAGTGCTGAAGTGCTTCTAACGAACCAGAAGCTGGCCTTTGTTCTGCTTGCAGTTCTTTATATTTATGTGAGAAATAAAACGTAAAAATCTGCTATTCCCCATAGTGGCTTAACATTTGCGTTACAATAATGGTTTCCCCATATATCCTTTGATACGAAAAATGTCTTTTTTTCTTTCTTTGTAATTTTGTTTATAATTTTGCCGACGTTAACTCCATAATTTATCTGCATATATCCTAAAAAATATACTTGTTTAGTCGTTGAAAACTTCTCAACTGTCAAAAACTGGACAGTTATTTACTATTTTGATGTTTTGATTTCATTGTCTCAATGTTGTTTGTATTTATAATTTTTTCTAGTTTACTTCAGCGGTTAACAATATAACACCTGAATTACGTATTATGTTGTTAAGTACAGTAATTCAACTGCAGACGAATCTCAAACTTGAAATACATCCAAATTCTTTTTATGTGGGATACAAGGACGACGAAGGTATTTTCGCTTCCGATGTATTCTCGACGCTACTGCCGCGTAATAAAAGTTACTTTAACTGAAACAAGTGATATAGTACGTACTCAGGCAATGCTTAGTGACACTTTTCCTGTCAGCGAAGAGGGCAGGGACACATTTTCTGGCACAATACATCTAGCGCTGTGGAAATTCTGGTAGCGGAAAGATAAACAAATCGAATAACTGTCAATGGCAGGCCTTGTAGTTCATGATATACGACACGTAGGTCCTGTCGCTTTTTTTCTGAAACGAAAACAGAGTAGGGAGAAGGGAGAGAGAGAGAGAGAGAGAGAGAGAGAGAGAGAGAGAGAGAGAGAGAGAGAGAGAGAGCAGAGAGCAGAGAGCAGAGAGCAGATAGCCTCTGTTCTGACGTGCAAGCTATGCTCTCGTTAGTCGCCATGTTTCTGCGTGTCAGTCACCGCCAACACGGCAAATCACCTGGCACTGTCTGTCAATATAACTGTCCCTCTATCGTTATTATACTCTTCTGTCGGCCAAACACTGCTAATAAGTTGGCTAACAGGTTTGTGGTTCTGTTATAGGACGAAACAAAACACTACTCCCGTCACTAGAATACAAAATATATACGAGTGTCAGTACCCAGAGAATATATTTAACAACCTTTGCTTCAGTTAGGCCTTTTCACACTATTAGCCAATACATTGTCAATGGGTGCACAAAACAACACACACACATCAACAACCATACATTACTGAAGGTTTTTTTTTTATTTTTAAACACGACAGTACAGTAGAGTACAGGGTTTGAATTAGTATTCTTTACACTGGCGGCTTGATGGACTGGAATTGCAAAAACGACACATATTAAGTATGAAAAGTAACACCGGTAACGATTTACGCAGCCCAAGAATTTAGAAATTACTGTGAGTCGGTAAGTGCTTTCTGGAAAAACTGTTGTTAACCCTGTTTTTAATTTTGAGTATACCCGTCTGGATAGCCGAGTGCATAAACGCGCCCATTCCGCGATACGGGGAGGGGAGCCTTTCGCAGATCGAATCCACCTCGCGGACTGATGAAGAGGGGTGTAAGTCGGCCAACCTGGATGTGGTTATAAGATGGTTTCCCACATCCAACTTGGTAAATACCGGGCTAGTATCCACGTCCCGCCTCGGATACAAGCTACGTAAACATTTAGGGAAACGCTCTCACGCTTGAACATGAAGTTACTCTCACCGCAGGCAGATGGAGTGCACAGACACCACTGCAGGGGTGGAGATTCAGTATCGGGGAAGGGGGGGGGGGCGTCAAGAAGACCATCCTGCCGCCACTGACATAAACATTGCTAAAACTCGTATAACAACGCTGACCCCGTAAGACGAACGATGAAAGGCAAAAGATGTAGCCTTTTTTTCATTTCCGATACTACAGACACAAATTTATTGAAATACGACTCCATTTTCCAACTGGGATGTCAAGCAATATCTATAATTTATAGCACGATCAGCTGATTGTGTTCGCTATTTTCAGGTGCACACTCCTATACTCTTACACCGTGATCCTTCGTGGGCTCATACAAATGTACGCATTTCATTTTAATATGTAAGCGTTGTCGTAGTAAACACACGAGAGAGCAACGTTCTACGTCCGTCACAACACTTCAAAGTAACACTATCGTTGTAGCGGTAGACGTGACAGATTATCAGACGAAGCAAAACTGGCAATCTGGCACGCCACCAAACTTCCCACCATCTTGTATGGTTCGAAAGTGTCGTCACTGGCTGGCTACAGTTATCTGAAACGATTGTAAACGCTTCCAAACGAGGCATTTCGGGTTATAACAAGTGGTTCCCTCCATATTCCCAACAATTCTATTAGACAACACTTAGGGCAACATTAGACCTACCGAATCATTCAGATAAAGGCCAATAAATTTTATATTAAAACAAACTTTATGTTCCATAATTTTATAGATTCACTTGGTCAAGAAGGCCAAAACTCGCGTTATAAAAGCCCGAAGACGCCTCTCACACGACTGTTAAGGGACTGACGCACAGTTTCATCCTATGTAAGCATTAACACTATATTTCCTCTTTTGTTCTAATTACTTAAAGCATAGTCAGGAGTCGGACAGTCACATTGCCCTGCAGAGCTTACACTGCAAGTAGAACCATATAGCTTCAGAATAAGCATATACCTATCTGAAGATATATAGCAGTTTCATCGTTGAAATATTGTGTGGCTTGAACAATATTATCAGGCGGCAAACTCGAGAAATGTTCCAAAATTAATGGAAATTTTGTGATTTCGCACGTTGCCTTAGTCCGATCGGCCTGATTTTTTTGTCGTTGTATTGGTACACTACCCTGGATAGTATCTGTACAGCGTTAGCGATATTTGATATCAAGACTGTTGTCAAACAAATTATACGTATTTTAATAGTGTTGGGGGCCCTGATTCAGTTCCTGTCACTAATTTATATTAAACTAAATTGTGAGTATTAAAGTTGATGTATTTTCGATTATACAGGCAATGTTAAACTAATTAAATGATAAAATCACATGTGCCAACTTGCCCCAACCGCTGGACCAACTTACTCTGTGGGTAGTGTAGGATGGCTCAAGTGATATTACTGCACTAAATATTTTTTGTGAATAATTAGTGAGATGCCATAATTATTTACTCGTAAAGATGCTGAAACAATGTAGAAATGTTTCCAAATTGAAAACATTCGGTATAAAAGCTGGAAAAAACTAAGGGGAAAAAGTGGGTCAACCTGCTCTGGTTCCCCTACTAGTGAAAGTGTTTGGCTGTGTTAGAATGGAAAAATACATTCAGATTAATTGCAAAAAAATGGTTCAAATGGCTCTGAGCACTATGGGACTCAACTGCTGAGGTCATTAGTCCCCTAGAACTTAGAACTAGTTAAACCTAACTAACCTAAGGACATCACAAACATCCATGCCCGAGGCAGGATTCGAACCTGCGACCGTAGCGGTCTTGCGGTTCTAGACTGCAGCGCCTTTAACCGCACGGCCACTTCGGCCGGCCAAATTAATTGCATGTTTCACAATTTTTATGTGCGATTAAATTATGAGCACTTTTTTTGTTCATGAAGTTATGTTCCTCTTTGCAACTAAATGAAGTGCAGTTTGTATTTTCCGTACATTTTTCATTTCTTTTATTTATCTTGAGTGGGCTGAAATGCATATTATACTTATATAAAATAGTAGTTACAGATATGTTACTAACTTAAGTTTCCTATTTTTTCTCTTGTTTTCAGCTTAGAGGCAACTTTTGTAACACAAGTTTCGTGAGGTTAAATTATTGTTTGGTGTTACTTAGGATTTCCAATGTTGCTAGTCCATTTGAGTGATCCTGGAGGTGTGTTCATTCGGTCACCAGCCGCAAGCTGGGCGATTTCCGGCTTTTCTTTCACTCACATTTATTACATCACTTGCACTTTCCATTGTGTTGTCAACATGTCTATGTTTGCAGTGAGTAGTGTAGCCAGCTGTATTGACAACAGTCACTATGTGTTTTTTCTTTCATGTTCTGTTTGTGCTGTCTGTGTGGTTATATTTTTTAAAGTGCGGATAAATTATTCTTTATGTGAGTTCTCATTTGTGTGTGTGTGTGTGTAAGTGTGAATGTGTCATTCCTTGTGAGAGTGTTTTTTTTTGTGAAACATAACCAGAATTAATAATTAATGAGTGTCTACCTCCCTCTCTCTCCCTCTCTCTCTCTCTCTCTCTCTCTCTCTCTCTCTCTCGCACAAACACACACACACACACACACACACACACACACACACACATACACAGGTATAAATAAGAACTTACGTACAGAATAACACACCCACACTAAAAAAAATAGAACCACACACACAACACAAACAGAATACAAAAAGGTAAATACACAGCGACAGTCGGCAATACAATTGGCAACACTACACACCGTAAACATGGGTAGTTGATAATACAATGAAAAACATAAGTGATGTGTTACAATAAATGTGGGTGAAAAAACACAGCAAATCGGTCAGCTGGAGTATGGGAACCGAATAAACACGTCTCCAAGACCACACACATGAATTAGCTATACTGGAAATCGTAAGTAACACCAAACGATGGTTTAACATCACGAAAATTGTGCTACAAAATATGTTTCTATCTGATAAACATGACAAAATGTATCACAGTAACGTAGTGTAACTACTACCTAATACACTCAATATACGTATAAAAAGGAACACGTATAAGAGGCCACTGAAGATGTTTCACAAATAAAAGAAGCGAAACACGTATGACGAAATACAAACTGCCTTTCATTAAGTTGCATAGATGGAACCTTCCTCCATGAATTCTGAAGCAACTAAGGAACGACGGAAAACGGAAAAAATGACTTTTTTTGTATTTCTGCTTCTTCCATGTTAATGTTTCTGAAACACTGACTATAGTATATTATAAGAATTAAATTGTAGCTAAGCTACAAGTGGATAATAAATTCGGAAGTATATATACCAATTTTTAGTCTTTTCCGTAATCTTTCAGTGCTCATACAGGTCCTAACCTACTACGGTGAGCCGGCCGCGGTGGCCGTGCGGTTCTAGGAGCTGCAGTCCGGAACCTCGGGACTGCTACGGTTGCAGGTTCGAATCCTGCCTCGGGCATGGATGTGTGTGATGTCCTTAGGTTAGTTAGGTTTAAGTAGTTCTAAGTTCTAGGGGACTGATGACCGAAAATGTTAAGTCCCATAGTGCTCAGAGCCATTTGAACCATTTTTTTTACTACGGTGACGAAAACAGGGCCGCCTACCTTAGTATCGGTGAATGTGTAATATCAATGTCAGAGAAAATTTGCATTACATTTTTCTATAAGTACGGAATGGGGAGCAGCGAAATTTTAAAAACGTTAAATAATTCCTTCTGTGAGTCAGCTTTGAGTAAAATGAGGGTTTACGAGTGAGATAAGGATTTCGAAGAAAGCCGTGAGGACGTTGAAAGTCACGAGCCTCCTGGACACGCCCTGGCAGATCATCAACGGATGAAATCAGGGAGCAAGGGAAAGAGCCGAGTGTTAACAGTCGGCGAATCACAATCAGAGGAGTCGCCAACGATGCTGGAGGGTCTGTGGTGAAACAGTTAATAACTTTTGCACCACGATAATGCTCACATTTCGTTGTCCGTTCGTCACTTTTATGCCAAAAACAGTGCCCCAAGTGATTTTCTTATGTTCAGATAAATAAGGAAATTCTTAAAATGCCATGATTTCACAACCGTAAATTAGATTAAAAACGCATGACTAGGAGAGTAAAGCGCTATCCCAAAGATAGTTCCAAGCGTGTTTCCTGGAGCGGAACAAGCGCTAAGATAAGCGTGTACATCTAATGGGAACTATTTTGTAGTGGACAATATTCATTACACGAATAAATAAATTATTTTTAAAAAGTCTCCCGTTATTTTTAAACACATGTCTTGTTTATAGCTACAACAACAATACCAGTTTTAGAATATTGCCGCCCCCTGGACAAAATTCTGACGATGCACATGACTCTGACAGCCACGTTTCGATGTTTTGAAACAGTCTGACTACAACAAGTGACCCCACTGACATACCGAGACCCCTAGAGGGCGTCGTTGAGAGGCAGCGCCACCCTGATCGCCAGAAGCTTTTGCGCCCTGCCCCAGAGGCTCATGCACAATTCAGCGCGCTGGGTTGCGTGGGGCGCGACATACGAGACAGGAGCGAAGGCAGGGGCGGCGGCGACACACACCTTGATGTGGACGGGCGTGAAGGGGTCCTCGATGGGCAGGCAGAAGGACTCGTCCCACACGGGGTTGAGGTCGCGGTAGATGGTGCGCGACTTGTACAGCAGCCGCCCGCCCACCTTGAACTTGACGTACGGGTCGCTCGTGCCTGCAACAACCATACACAGTGGCTGTTAGTACAGTTGTAATCGTCACAAGCAAAAATAAATTACGTCACTAACATTTTGTATATGTCTGCAGCTATGATATTCTCTGGAATACCGGCGCCACAGTATCGCAGCACGGCACTAGACGGACGAAAACAAAATGGTGCAGCCTTCCCATAGTGTGGAGTATCGTGTGGCAATTCGTTATCTGCATTTTATGAAGAATAACACTGCAACAAGTCGTGCTGAGACGATGCAAGAGTACGGCAACAAAGCACCATCATATGACACAGTGTTTATTTTTTATTTCTACATACACACACAAAAAAATGGCTCTGAGCACTATGGGAGTTAACATCTATGGTCATCAGTCCCCTAGAACTTAGAACTACTTAAACCTAACTAACCTAAGGACATCACACAACACCCCGTCATCACGAGGTAGAGAAAATTCCTGACCCCGCCGGGAATCGAACCCGGGAACCAGGGCATACACACACACAAAAAAAGTTTTGCGTCACCTCTGTGCCGAGAGTTCCGGAACCTGTACAGAAAATTGGAATAGAGATCAACATAAACATCATTTCCTCACTTTTATTGCTCATAAAAACTATACATTGCATGTTGTACCACCATGCAGCGAGACCTTTAGCGGTGGTGGAGCAGATTGCTGTACACACCGGTACATCTAATACCCAGTAGCACGTCCTCTTCCATTGATGCATTCCTGTATTCGTCGTAGAATACTATTCACAAGTTCATCAAGGCACTGTTGGTCCAGATTGTCCCACTCCTCAACGGCGATTCGACATAGACTCCTCGGAGTGGTTGGTGGGTCATGTCGTCCACAAACGGCCCTTTTCAATCCATCCCAGGCAAGTTCGATAGGGTTCACGTCTGGAGAACATGCTGGTCACTCTAGCCGAGCGATGCCGTTATTCTGAAGTAAGTCATTCACAAGATGAGCACGATGGGGGAGCGAACTGTCGTCCATGAAGACGAATGCCTCGAAAATATGCTGCCCATATGTTTGCACTATATGTCGGAGGATGACATCCACGTATCGTACAGCCGTTACGGCGTCTTTCATGACCACCAGCGACATACGTTGGCCCCACATAATGCAACACCAAAACAGCAGGGAACCTCCAACTTGTTGCATTCGCGGGACACTGTGTCTAAGGTGTTCGGCCTGACCGGATTGCCTCCAAATACGTCTTCGAAGATTGTTTGGTTGAAGGCATATGCGACACTCATCGTTGAAGAGAAAGTGATGCCAATCATGGGCAGTCCATTCGGCATGTTTTTGGTCCCATCTGTTGCGCTGCATGGTGTCGTGGTTGCAAAGATGGACCTTGCCATGGACGTCGGGAGTGAAGTTGCGCATCAAACGGCTCTGAACACTATGGGACTTAACTTCTGAGGTCACCAGTCCCCTAGAACTTAGAACTACTTAAACCTAACTAACCTAAGAACATCACACACATCCATGCCCGAGGCAGGATTCGAACCTGCGACCATAGCGGTCGCGCGGTTCCAGACTGTAGCGCCTAGAACCGCTCGACCACCTCGGGCGGCGAAGTTGCGCATCATGCAGCCTATTGCGGACAGTTTGAGTTGTAACACAACGTCCCGTAACTGCACGAAAAACATTATTCAACATGGAGGCGTTGATGTCTGGGTTCTTCCAAGCCATAATCCGTAGGTAGCGGACATCCACTGCAGCAGTAGCCCTTGGACGGCCTGAGCGAGGCACGTCATCGACAGTTCCTGACACTCTGTATCTCCTCCATGTCCGAACAACGTCGCTTCGGTCCACTCCGAGACGCCTCGACACTTCCCTCGTTGAGAGCCCTTCCTGTCACAAAGTAACAATGCACCGCGGTATTGACCATCTAGGCATGGATGAACTACAGACAACGCGAGCCGTGTACATCTTTCCTGGTGGAATGACTGGAACAGATCGGCTGTCGGACCCCCTCCGTCTAATAGGTCTGCTCATGCATGGTTGTTTACATCATTGGGCGGGTTTATTGACATCTCTGAACAGTCAAAGGGACTGTGTCTGTGATACAATATCCACAGTCAACGTCTGTCTTCAGGAATTC
Organism: Schistocerca nitens; assembly: GCF_023898315.1. Lineage (NCBI taxonomy): Eukaryota > Metazoa > Arthropoda > Insecta > Orthoptera > Acrididae > Schistocerca > Schistocerca nitens. Next base: position 314,032,647 of record NC_064619.1, on the reverse strand, counting down.
TGGGTATCAGGGTGATGCAAAACTTGTTTTTATGCGTGTATTTATTTCGTAACGTGCCCATACAGTTAAATATAAGTCTACAGTTTGTTTTCACAATGCAATGAACACATTAGTTTAAATCGTACCACAGTACGAAGTCACATACGTTTAAAAACGGGCAGGAGCGCCCCTGGGAAGTGTAAAGTACCGCTATTATTTTCTATGTTCATACATGATGTGGCGGACGGGGTGGGTGGTTGTTTGCTGATGATGCCATGGTGTACGGGAAGGTGTCAAAGATGGGTGACTGTAGGATGATAGAAGGGGACTTACACAAAATTTCTAGTTGGTGTGATTAATGTCAGTTGCCTCTAAATGTAGACGTGCGGTTAAAGGCGCTGCAGTCTGGAACCGCAAGACCGCTACGGTCGCAGGTTCGAATCCTGCCTCAGGCATGGATGTTTGTGATGTCCTTAGGTTAGTTAGGTTTAACTAGTTCTAAGTCCTAGGGGACTAATGACCTCAGCCGTTGAGTCCCATAGTGCTCAGAGCCATTTGAACCATTTTTTTTTCTAAATGTAGAAAAAGTTAAGTTAATGCGGACGAGTAGCAAAGTCAAATCCATAATGTACGGATACAGCATTAGTAGTGTCCAGATTAGAAGTGTCGTTTAAATATAATAATATACGTACTCGCACATAAGCTGAGCTTTCCACATCCTGCTGAGTAGCACGTGGGAAAATAGTCATTTAATTGTGCTTTGGTCTTCTCCTGGCGTTCTTATTATCACCAGCATTATATTAACCCCTCAGGAAGCTATTTCTGGATTTTTGGCACTGTTAACGAGCTCGTACAGTATTTTATATGTTGCTATATTCTTAAATACTAACAAATTTTGGAGGCTGCTTGGCAACTGGTGACCAAAAGCCCGAGGATTACTAATAAGGACGTTGATGTGACACGCGTTCCGAGGACATCGTAGGAATATATCGTTAGGATCACCTTCCTCTCCACAAACACACAGAGAGGTGACGCTTAGGGTGAGCCGACAGAGGTGTTTGTTGAAAGTCCGACGACTAAATTTCAGCCGCGCTATAACTATCGTAAAGCGCCTCGACGTCTTATTATACCACGGTACTCTTGGAGTAGTGGAATGATTTTACATGTCCTCGACCATTCCTCTTGCCAGTCTAATGACAACCGCTTTCTGGGCATGTGGATCCCATCTATGAAAGGGAGTTTATCATATTTGTTACCTTGCTTCGCTAGGACACATACTACATTTCCAGGTATCACAGAACGGCTTTTCAACCATACATCACGATGTTACGACAGTTCCTCTCTACCCGAAACACAACTTAGAAATTATGGGGTGGTAAAACTACACTCCTGGAAATGGAAAAAAGAACACATTGACACCGGTGTGTCAGACCCACCATACTTGCTCCGGACACTGCGAGAGGGCTGTACAAGCAATGATCACACGCACGGCACAGCGGACACACGAGGACCCGCGGTGTTGGCCGTCGAATGGCGCTAGCTGCGCAGCATTTGTGCACCGCCGCCGTCAGTGTCAGCCAGTTTGCTGTGGCATACGGAGCTCCATCGCAGTCTTTAACACTGGTAGCATGCCGAGACAGCGTGGACGTGAACCGTATGTGCAGTTGACGGACTTTGAGCGAGGGCGTATAGTGGGCATGCGGGAGGCCGGGTGGACGTACCGCCGAATTGCTCAACACGTGGGGCGTGAGGTCTCCACAGTACATCGATGTTGTCGCCAGTGGTCGGCGGAAGGTGCACGTGCCCGTCGACCTGGGACCGGACCGCAGCGACGCACGGATGCACGCCAAGACCGTAGGATCCTACGCAGTGCCGTAGGGGACCGCACCGCCACTTCCCAGCAAATTAGGGACACTGTTGCTCCTGGGGTATCGGCGAGGACCATTCGCAACCGTCTCCATGAAGCTGGGCTACGGTCCCGCACACCGTTAGGCCGTCTTCCGCTCACGCCCCAACATCGTGCAGCCCGCCTCCAGTGGTGTCGCGACAGGCGTGAATGGAGGGACGAATGGAGACGTGTCGTCTTCAGCGATGAGAGTCGCTTCTGCCTTGGTGCCAATGATGGTCGTATGCGTGTTTGGCGCCGTGCAGGTGAGCGCCACAATCAGGACTGCATACGACCGAGGCACACAGGGCCAACACCCGGCATCATGGTGTGGGGAGCGATCTCCTACACTGGCCGTACACCACTGGTGATCGTCGAGGGGACACTGAATAGTGCACGGTACATCCAAACCGTCATCGAACCCATCGTTCTACCATTCCTAGACCGGCAAGGGAACTTGCTGTTCCAACAGGACAATGCACGTCCGCATGTATCCTGTGCCACCCAACGTGCTCTAGAAGGTGTAAGTCAACTACCCTGGCCAGCAAGATCTCCGGATCTGTCCCCCATTGAGCATGTTTGGGACTGGATGACGCGTCGTCTCACGCAGTCTGCACGTCCAGCACGAACGCTGGTCCAACTGAGGCGCCAGGTGGAAATGGCATGGCAAGCCGTTCACAGGACTACATCCAGCATCTCTACGATCGTCTCCATGGGAGAATAGCAGCCTGCATTGCTGCGAAAGGTGGATATACACTGTACTAGTGCCGACATTGTGCATGCTCTGTTGCCTGTGTCTATGTGCCTGTGGTTCTGTCAGTGTGATCATGTGATGTATCTGACCCCAGGAATGTGTCAATAAAGTTTCCCCTTCCTGGAACAATGAATTCACGGTGTTCTTATTTCAATTTCCAGGAGTGTATTACGACAGTTTCTAATCGGTTGTAGCGTTGACATACTATCGGATGGCACACTGTTTAACTGACGCATACGTTTACACTGTGGTCAAACAAGTCTGAATGACAACGAATTAAAAGACAGACAATCTGTGTGTGAGGAACCGGGAATCGCAAGAGCGATCGAGGTGTTGCTGTTCGGAGACCACCGAATCGCGAGGCGCCAGCGGGAAAAGTGAAAATCAGCCATGGATCAGTTTTTTAGCATTCTGTAACGATTTTTTGAATATGCCAGTTCTCAGTAAACCATCAAGCTGTTAAGGTAGAGCGTCATGAGGAGCTGTCCGTAGGAGTGTTTTTTTCCCCTGACAACGCCCACCACATTCTGCACAGGACACAATCACAAGAGCTACTTGGATGAATCGTCAAATCTTGCCTTACGTATTCTGCTGACGTGGCACCCAGGGACCTCTTTTCTCATATGAAAAAACCATTGCATGGTAGGCATTTCCAGAATGACGATGAGATCATTTTCGAGGCGGGTTGAAAAGCCAAAATGCAGACTTATACAACCATGGCGTCCATCAACGCCACTCATTGTTGTGAAAGTGTTGTGGCCAGGAGAAACTACTTCTGTCCAGCCACGACTGTGGTTTCTTCGATAGCTCGGTGTGGTGGCACATCAAACTGGAACACAGGAAATATTAGCTCACTTCATTACATAAATGAATAAAAGATGTATCTAAATTTGCCACAGTTATTTGCCACAGGAGTACTGGATAATTTACAACTGTCACGGACTAGCAAAGCATCACTCCATGCACTAATTAACAGACTGTTCTCTTGAGGTACAGAGATCGAGAGTCACAACAGTATAAGTACATCTGAAACTTTAACTACTCTTTGATTTTGTACGAAGATGACTGCTGTACCTGAGCTGGTGCTAAGCTCTTGTATGCTCAGAACTATACCGACCTCTACGTAAGGGCGCCGCTGTCGCTGTTGCTGAGAGCGAGGCGTGGTCTTCGGGAGTGTCTCACATTGGTCGTTGCGGGTTCCAGCTAGCCCTTACTAATATCTGTGTTATCGATTCGCGTCCCCGACTTTGGTGCGGCAACACGATCTCTGTACGATGCCACAAAAATATGTAGAGATGACCTTACCCCAACACCAGCTTTCAAGATCGCTGCTTGAATTTTTAAAGTTCTACTTAAACTTTATGGCGATTCTCGTAAACAGGTCGCCTCAGTACAGAGGTAAGAGCTTTTGGTTTTTCTTCACCTCACAATTTTTTATTGTGGAACGGGACTTCCAGCTAAACAACGGCGTTATCTGTAAAATCTTTTACAATCGAATTAACGTTATCCGCAAATTATTAACGTACAATATCGGGAAAGAAAATTTAAGTCCCAATCGAAGGACTGGGTTCCGCGTTACTGAAACATCTCACCAGTCCTCCAGTGTCAACGTTCTCAGCCAAGTGAAATGGAAGAACTTGGTTTGGGGGGGAGGGGAGGGGGGGAGACAGCCTTTCCTAACGACGCTGTTGGAAACGTCTGTGCTATCGAATTCTCTTTGGTACGTTCTGTAAGGACCAGCGTTTACGTTCAGCAACTATGCCTGCTTCGTAAAGAAGCTGTCTTAGTCACATGCCACAAGTTCGACTGCAGAAAAACTGCCTATCGGCCGTAATTCTAACCCGAATTTCTTCAGAAGAACGGAGAGATCGATAAAAACCGACGTCGAGGAAGATCAGTTTGACTTCCGAGCACAGGAAAATCTACGTTTACAACATTTGCAAATTGGGAAAAAGCTAAAGATAATGTTTAATGCAGCTCACTCTTTGAAATTTCGGAGTTACCAGGGATAAAATACAGGGAGCGAAAGGTTACAGACAACAACAGAGCTGAAGGGTGTGAAAATGGCGCAGTGGTGAGACGCGAGTAAGTCACATTGAATCCTATCCCAGATGTCATTCAGTGGGTGCATTATATTGCAGAGCATAAGAAAAACGGGAAAAAATTAGAAGCCAAAAAAAGTAACGTAGAATAATAAAATTTCGGCGACACATGGCCATTAAAATTGCTACACCAAGAAGAAATACAGATGATAAACGGGTATTCATTGGACAAATATATTATACTAGAACTGACATGTGATTACATTTTCACACAATTTGGGTGCATAGATCCTGAGCAATCAGTACCCAGAACAACCACCTCTGGCCCTAATAACGGCCTTGATACGCCTGGGCATTGAGTCAAACAGAGCTTGGATGGCGTGTACAGGTACAGCTGCCCATGCAGCTTCAACACGATACCACAGTTCATCAAATGATTTAAATGGGTCTGAGCACTATGCGACTTAACTACTGAGGTCATCAGTCACCTAGAACGTAGAACTAATTAAACCTAACTAACCTAAGAACATCACACACATCCATGCCCTTCGAACCTGCGACCGTAGCGGTCGCTCGGCTCGCCAGACACGGATGCGACCATCATGATGCTGTAACCTGAACCTGGATCATCCGAAATAATGACGTTTTGCCATTCGTGCATCCAGGTTCGTCGTTGAGTACACCATCGCAGGCGCTCCTGTCTGTGATGCAGCTTCAAAGGTAACCGCAGCTGTGGTCTCCGAGCTGATAGTCCATGCTGCTGCAAACGTCGTCGAACTGTTCGTGCAGATGGTTGTTGTCTTGCAAACGTCCCCATCTGTTGACTCAGGGACCGAGACGTGGCTGTACGATCCGTTACAGCAATGCGGATAAGATGCCTGTCATCTCGACTGCTAGTGATACGAGGCCGTTGGGATCCAGCACGGCGTTCCGTATTACCCTCCTGAACCCACCGATTCCATATTCTGCTAACAGTCATTAGATCTTGACCAACGCGAGCAGCAATGTCGCGATACGATAAACCGCAATCGCGATGGGCTACAATCCGACCTTTATCAAAGTCGGAAACGTGATGGTTCGCATTTTTCCTTCTTACACGAGGCATCACAACAACATTTCACCAGGCAACGCCGGTCAACTGCTGTTTGTGTATCGGTTGGAAACTTTCCTCATGTCAGCACGTTGTAGGTGTCGCCACCGGCGCCAACCTTGTGTGAATGGTCTGAAAAGCTAATCATTTGCATACCACAGCATCTTGTTCCTGTCGGCTAAATTTCGGGTCTGTAACATGTCATCTTCGTGGTGTAGCAATTTTAATAGCCAGTAGTGTATTTAAGTGCAAGATTACAGGTTTATGTAAGCGTTAGATAAGCCATTGCAAATGTGAAATGCTGGTATATTAATAACAGATGTGGCATGAAAACGTGCATGAATTGTGTTGCACAGGTGCCGGATGTCAGTTTGTGGGATGGATTCCCATGCCTGTTGCACTCGGTCAGTCAGTAAAGGAACGGTTAATGGTATTTATCGATGACACTAGAATTGTCGACCGATGATGTCCCATATGTACTCGATTGGAGACAGATCTGGTGATCGAACAGGCCGAGGCAACATGTCGACACTGTAGAATATGTTGGGTTACAGCAGTAAGTTGTCGAGCATTATCCTATTGGAAAAAAAAACCTGGCGTGGCAGCACAACAGGTCGAGTCACAAGACTGACACACAAATTTGCAGTCAGGGTGTGTGAGACAACTGAGAAAGTGCTCCTCCTGTCATAGAAAACCGCACCCCAGACGAAATTCTACGCTTATATTTACATCTTCGTAATTACTCTGTTAATCACAATAAAGTGCCTGGCAGAGGGTTCAATGAACCACCTTCAAGCTGTCTCTCTACCGTTCCACTCACGAACGGCACGCGGGAAAAACGAGCACTTAAATTTTTCTGTGCGAGCCATGATTTCTCTTATTTTATCGTGATGATCATTTCTCCCTATGTAGGTGGGTGCCAACAGAATGTTTTTGCAATCGGAGGAGAAACTGGTGATTGAAATTTCATTAGAAGATCCCGTCGCAACGAAAAACGCCTTTGTGTTAATGATTGCCACTCCAATTCACGTATCATGTCGGTGACACTATCCCCCCTATTTCGCGATAATACAAATAGGTCCAGTACATCTAGTTCACAAAGAGCTTGGTTGCAGGCTCTCATCTGGCCTCCTCCTAACCAACACATGGCTATCACTAGCACCGAGCCAGAACGAGCTTCCATCAGAAAACGCTACAAACCTCACACCAGTCCTCCAGTTGAGCTCTACACTGACACCACAGACGCAACAAATGGAGGTTTTTGGAGGACAGTGGAATGCACGCTGTAGGCCGTCTGGCTCGGAGCTGTCCTTGAAGTAACCTTTTTTTCCAACAGTTCGTCGTGTCACTGACGTGATAACTGCTATCTCAAATTGCTGTTGCAAATGCTGTACGATGCGCCAGAGCCATACGCCGAACACGCGGACTTCCCTCTCGGCAGTGTCATAGAGCCTTCCGCGGTCCGGTCTTCCTGCGACCGAATATTCTCGTGACCACCGCTGCCAACAATCATGTACAGTGGCTACAATCCTGTTAAGTCTTCCTGCAATATCGCAGAAGGAACATACAGTTTCTCGTAGCCCAATTACACGACCTCGTTCAAACTCAGTGAGGTGTTGATAATGGCGTCTTTGTAGCCTTAAAGGCGTTCTTGGCTAACACCAACTCACCTCGTCCAGTGTCAAACGGAACTAACGCTCTCGATTGTTACACCGTGTATTTAATACAAACATGATTTGCATCTAGTACTGGCGCTGCTAGCGCCACTCTTATGCGACTGGCACGGAATTTTAATAAACATCTTTCAGATGGATACATACACCGACCAACATTCGTTTATATCACACAATACCTTTTTAATGGTGCGTCTTTTTTTTCGTCACTGTAAATGAGGACGCCTGCTGCATTGGCTACACTGAGTTGAGGAGGCTGGCACAGGAGAGAAAGTCGTGGAGGGCCCCTTCACATCAGTCACAAGACCGATGGCAAACATAGAGCAATCAGTAGAGTAAAGCAAATAAAATTAATGGAAAGGGGGTTAAAGTTCAAGAGAAAGAAATAAAATTTTGAGGTCTGCCTCAACTCTCTGATGACAAAACACTGAAAACAACAGAATGACTAATTTCTTCAGAAGAGGTTATAAGGTGAACATCAACCAAAGTAAAGCATAGGTATTGGAATGTAGTCGAATTAAAGCTGGAGAAGCTGAGGGACTTAGTTTAGGAAATGAGGCACTGAAAGTAGTAGATGAGTTTTGACATCTGAACAGTAAACTGATGATGGGTGAAGTGCAGAGGATACAACATATAAACTGGCAACAGCAAGACAAGCGTTTCTGAAGATGAGAAATTTGTTAATATCGAGTGTGAATTTAATTGTTAGGAAGTCTTTTCTGGAGGTTATCTGTTGTGAAGCCACAGTACAACTTTATCTTGATATCAGAGCGGAGGTTAGGACTCCAAATGCGTGATTTTTTGAATTTAAAACCACAACATGTTTTGAGAAGAAATGATTCCCTTATGTTCTGTTAATAAAGAAAACAGAAATCTACATTTCGCATTATTTCACATAATTACATACATGTTAACGGAGAGGTTCAAATGGTTCAAATGGCTCTGAGCACTATGGAACTTAACTGCTGATGTCATCAGTCGCCTAGAACTTAGAACTACTTAAACCTAACTAACCTAAGGATATCACACACATCCATGCCCGAGGCAGGATTCTAACCTGCGACCGTAGCGGTCGCGCGGTTCCAGACTGAAGCGCCTAGAACCGCACGGCCACACCGGCCGGCTAATGGAGAGGTACTTTGCTCTTACGTGTAGCAAAAAATAGGCAGGCTGCAAAAATTCGTTGTCAGACATATAAGGATCTTTGTTCTACAAGTCATGGTATAACGATCGCAAATAATGGTGGCGCTTAACACACAAACAGAACTTTGTTCACTGGATAACGTAAGCGTACACCTCACTAAGATTGCAGTATCTTGTTATGTATACGTGCGTGCCAAACAACAATACAGCTGTCGACACAAAGACCATTGAACATCTCACTCAAGAAGTTTGCATGCGACACATCTTCCGAACGACGAAAACCCAATTTTGGAAACCGTTTTTCTCCATCGTGTTTCCATGTCAAGAGATGAAGCGGATTTGCTAGTCCATTTAAATATAGCCCCTGGAAAACAGCTGTTACAGTTCCTGATTTCATCAGCACAATCGCAGTTTCTCTTCAATTAGACGAGGTGTAAACAGCTGCAGTCTAATATTTCTATTTATCCTTTACTGTTCAAAAAGCCACTCCGTCAATATAAGCCGAAAATTTTTAAAAACAGCCCAAGCTCGTTTCAGAATCGTTTGCGTCTACATGGGAGCGAAAGTAGAAGCGGATTTCTAGAGTCGATTCTGAAGTGTTTTACATGACCACAAAGATGCGATATTGGGAAATCAGTTTACGAAATCCGGTTTGGGAGCCCCATGTTAACGGGGTGAATATCTGTGTCACAGCAAACGCTGAAAGCGTTCTCGCATTTGTAGTGTTTTTAAATTAAATGAATCAAACCCGTACTGACATCAAGATACGGTTGCGGTATCGCTTCACAGCGGGTAACATGGAGCGTGGCGAGGAGTGCACACACCATGCATAGAAGTAAACAAGAAATCTCAACAGTGTTCAAAAAATGGCTCTGAGCACTATGCGACTTAACTTCTGAGGTCACCAGTCGCCTAGAACTTAGAACTAATTAAACCTAACTAACCTAAGTACATCACACACATCCATGCCCGGGGCAGGATTCGAACCAGCGACCGTAGCGGTCGCTCGGCTCCAGACTGTAGCACCTAGAACCGCACGGCCACTCCGGCCGGCTCTCAACAGTGTGAAAGGTAAACCATAGTTAATTATCTCATCTTAATATCAGCTGGGTGGTTTTCCAACGATATAACATTTTTTTGTAGTACGAATCTTGTTTAAACTTTTGCAACCCGGCCATTTAATGGCCGCAACGACAAAGAAAAAATCTCTGTAGTCAGTGTAATTTTACTCCGTGATTTCTTGTTAGATCTAGAAAAAGAGATACATTACATAATCTGTTTAATATAAATCTGTTATTTTGGTGGGGGAAATTAGCATTCCTGTTTGTTTCATGAGTTCCTGGTCACTGTTCGTCTAGGTGGAAGATTACACATGTCCTTAACGGTTCCAAAGTAATTTGACGTGAAAAAGTTAAGCGGCTCACTCTGTATGTGTTACATGTTCAAAACTTTGTTTGAGAACATTTTAAATATATTTCGTTCATTAGTTAAAAAAGCAAAAATTTAGCAGTAATTTAAAACATAACGTTCGTCCTAAACTGAAAACAGACACAATTTCACATATTTTAAGAGAAGTGAGTTGACACTGTTCAAGTTGCCTTCTGACGCCCCGGTGGTTGCCATGTTTATGTTTTTGAGTATCATTCAGATAATTTCGTATCAGTAATTTGATTTTATTAATGAGTCACGGCCGCTACCCAGTGCATTAGCAATTTAAAGCAGGGGAACCAATCAGCGATTAGGAATGCCACGCCGGATTATTTACCCTCTCTCTGGCCTCCGGCAGTGCATTCTGTCATCACGTCGGCTGCTTGCTGCAATTCGGGGGTCTCGTCAGCTATCCCAGATGTCAGGTCGCCGATCACTGTGGCACGACGCGGCCCGCTCTTATAATGGATCCGCGAGTGGCATGCTGAACCTTATACTATGCTTATATGTGGCTTCGAAAACCAGATCTCGTAAATCAATTTCCCAATACCGTTTCTGATTGGCAACGTACACATCATATTATCGATTCTTCAAATGCGATTCTAACTGTCGGATTACCTCTACCACAAGCGTTCGTGAAAGGTGCTAATGTGTTCAGGTAATGTTTTGTTTTTAAAAATTTTCGGCTAATCTGAACGGAGTGACTTTTAAGCAGCGAAGGAGAAGCAAAAATATTATTTTTTAATGTTCGGGATTGAAAACACATTATTGAGACCGCACATAAAATCTTCTTTATTTGGAAGGATTACTTGTTTCGGTTAATAATGTAGCCATCTTCAGATCATAAAACATTCTTGATTAGTGTTAGTGCCATTACGGCTTCACAGATCGTTAAACTCTTTCTTAAAATGACGACATAATTAAAAACAACTTTTCATCATTCGTGGGCAGTGTAATTGAACGACGGTTATGTGAATAGTACGTACTACGCTACGCCAACACACATCTGTTCTCTGTTACAAAATGATGTAAATACTGACTGTGTCAGTTACTAAGTTGTACGGCATAGCGCCTTTACAATGGACGATGAAAAGCTGTTTCTAATTATGCCATATATGGCTGTCGTCATTTTAAGAAAGATTTTGACGACGTATGAAGTCGTAATGGCACCAGCACTAATCAGGAATATTTTATGATACGAAGATGACTACATAGCCGAAATTATAGTTAGAGTCACGGTTGACGACGGTCGAGTTTAGCCTTGTTCTGCACGTCTACTGTACGACACGTGTTGCTTGACACCAGTCTTCTCCGTGCGGGGTAGCCACCCGGTCTAGGGCGCTTTATCACGGTCCGCGCGGATTCCCCCGTGGGAGGTTCGAGTCCTCTCTCGGACAAGGGTGTGTGTATTGTTCTTAGCGTTAGTTACTTTAAGTTAGATTAAGTAAAGCGTAAGCTTAGGGACCGCTGACATCTGCAGTTTGGTCTCATAAGACCTTATCACAAATTATTAGACCAGTCTTCTGAGCGCTTTGCTGTGAATGTTGTATGCAGCGCAACCAAAGAAGTAATCGTAGCGATTCATTTAATGAATTTTTATTCCATTTGTTGCGAGTGGTCATGGCTGATGGTGGAGGTGAGCGACAACTTCTACATAATGAAGCGAGTGAAAGACACAATTTGCTGTATACACGCTTTCATCAGGTTCGAAGCACTTGCATGCGCGTACCGCAACTGTTGCTTGGAATCGGCAGAAATCCAGACTCCGTCTTTGTCTCGGCCTGCGCGAAGCGCCATCGTTCGTAGATTGGACTGTAGTAATCCATTCAAATAAAGATTTCGTGTACGATCTTGACTTGATGGGTTTTCAGTCCGTAACATAAATAACGAAATTTCAACCGATTGCGCATCTCCTGGTTGACAAAGTCAATAAACTTGGTAAAAATATACGATTGAACATGAAGTTGTCTGTTTCCAATATTTAACTGACAGTCCGAAAACGGACATCTGACAGGTCTAGTAAACCGCTTGAGGCCTTGCCATGTAAACCAGACAATAAAACACGGTTTCCGAAATTCGTTTATCGTCTTCTGGACGTTGTGTCTGCTATATACGTAGCAATAAGGACATTTTTATCACCAGACATTACAGGTTCGACATTTCTGAAGGAATTCGCTGATATCACGTCGTATCACTGCATTTCATTTGTTCACAAGAAAGAGAAACAGCTCCACTGCTGAAAATTATTTCGTGGTGGTGGTTCGTAATTTTAACTTTCTCCTTACGCCAGCGTTCGTTATTCGTGATACTACTTTCATCTGCTCTCGCTTATTCCTCCATGGTATTACATAACATAATTAACCTACTGTATAACCTCATCATACACGATTAATAAACAGCTCTATGCGAAGCCCAATAAACAAATGAACATTATTTCAGAAGCAGTTGCGTCCATGTATAAACATCAAAGCTGTCCCCCACCCCCTAAAAAACAAAAAAAGAGAAATCAATAATTCTGGAATTTTTTCCAGTAGTGCTATGTTGTTTTCACACAACTGCCCAAGGAATACGCACTTTGTTTTTTAAGGAAGGAAAATATACCAGAATAATTATTTATTACATCAATCTGTTACCTTGCAATAATCCTGACCTTTATGTGAGTAGATCAAATAACTGATACAGATGGATAATTACACTGGATGCCAAACGATCTGGTCGAACATTGCACTCTATAGTGTCCACGAAGACTGGTGAGCTATTACGGTATATCACAAACTACTGACGATGGAGACTATGAACCGTACAGTAAAAGCTTTTTTTTCATTATTAAAACGATCTGTATTTTTGTGCATTCCACTCAAAATCGCATCGCCCTAAGGGAATGCTATTCGAATACTTTTTCATTTTTTCTGTTAATCTTGGAGCATTCGATGTACAGAAAACTAAATAACAACTAACGGTGTCACAAGTTCACCGTCTCTAAACAATTTCGATTACAAGCTAAGCTTTAAGCTTGCCTTCTCCCTTCTTCCCTAATCTGTTGTTGTGATAATTCTAAAAAATCGCAAAAACTATACTGTGGAAACGTAGACTTACTGTCTGCATAATCAAAACAAATCAAAACAAACCAAAACGCTTTACCATTCATAAATAATTATGCATTTTGGCACGCAGGACGAATTTACAATACCCATGCTTTACACTCGACTAGGCATCTATGTGAAAATAAGTCAATAGACGCGAAACTTCGTGCTAATTTCTATGAAAGATACTGCTTCGGTCATATACAGGGCTATTACAAATGATTGAAGCGATTTCATAAATTCACTGTAGCTCCATTCATCGACATATGGTCACGACACACTACAGATACATAGAAAAACTCATGAAGTTTTGTCCGGCTGAAGCCGCACTTCAGGTTTCTGCCGCCAGAGCGCTCGAGAGCGCAGTGAGACAAAGTGGCGACAGGAGCCGATAAAGCGTATGTCGTGCTTGAAATGCACTCACATCAGTCAGTCATAACAGTGCAATGACACTTCAGGACGAAGTTCATCAAAGATCCACCAACTGCTAACTCCATTCGGCGATGGTATGCGCAGTTTATAGCTTCTGGATGCCTCTGTAAGGGGAAATCAACGGGTCGGCCTGCAGTGAGCGAAGAAACGGTTGAACGCGTGCGGGCAAGTTTCACGCGTAGCCCGCGGAAGTCTACGATTAAAGCAAGCAGGGAGCTTAACGTACCACAGCCGACGGTTTGGAAAATCTTACAGAAAAGGCTAAAGCAGCAGCCTAACCGTTTACAATTGCTACAAGCCCTGACACCCGATGACAAAGTCAAACGCTTTGAATTTTCGGCGCGGTTGCAACAGCTCATGGAAGAGGATGCGTTCAGTGCGAAATTTGTTTTCAGTGATGAAGCAACATTTTTTCTTAATGGTGAAGTGAACAGACACAATGTGCGAATCTGGGTGGTAGAGAATCATCACGCATTCGTGCAGCAAATTTGCAATTCACCAAAAGTTAACGTGTTTTGTGCAATCTCACGGTTTAAAGTTTACGGCCCCTTTTTCTTCTCCGAAAAAAACGTTACAGGACACGTGTATCTGGACATGCTGGAAAATTGGCTCACGCCACAACTGGAGACCGACAGCGCCGACTTCATCTTTCAACAGGATGGTGCTCCACCGCACTTCCATCATGATGTTCGGCATTTCTTAAACAGGAGATTGGAAAACCGATGGATCGGTCGTGGTGGAGATCATGATCATTAATTCATGTCATGGCCTCCACGCTCTCCCGACTTAACCCCATGCTATTTCTTTCTGTGGGGTTATGTGAAAGATTCAGTGTTTAAACCTCCTCTACCACGAAACGTGCCAGAACTGCGAGCTCGCATCAACGATGCTTTCGAACTCATTGATGGGGACATGCTGCGCCGAGTGTGGGAGGAACTTGATTATCGGCTTGATGTCTGCCGAATCACTAAAGGGGCACATATCGAACATTTGTGAATGCCTAAAAAACTTTTTGAGTTTTTGTATGTGTGTGCAAAGCATTGTGAAAATATCTCAAATAATAAAGTTCTTGTAGAGCTGTGAAATCGCTTCAATCATTTGTAATAACCCTGTACTTCTTCAGCCTGCGCAGATGCTCCTATGTAACGGCGCGCACGTGAACGATGCTGAATTCACGCGTAATTCCACCAGATGGCAGAGCTTGACTGCTTTCACGAGGTTTCTCCCTTGTCCCTCCCTGAATGTTTGACGTACAATAGAAAATTTCTAAGAATATTTTACTCAACTAAATTTTGATGATGCGAACGTATCTGCGACAGAGACTTTTTTACTGATACCGAAAGATCATTTTTAAAAACAGAAACTAGGTACCATACTAAAAACTGTGCACAAGTTCTGCACCTGCAAAATAATTGTGTAAGTTGATGACTCACTAAACGTGTTCGCTAATGTAATCTTTCCACAATTCATTTTTTCTTAGAACATTTCGGAACTCATTAACAGGCAGGTTAAGCTTTACATATCCCTGGGTGCGTTCATATTATTCTGTCAGAAAAGCAAACTTAAGAAAATGCAGTTACAATTTAAGATGTGCAACCTACACGTGATTCCTCGTAAGTGTTATGCTACTACTTGAAAAGGTAATTAGAGTGCCATGCCGATTGGACTCAATACTTTAATTAAGCGATTTCCCATACAGTTATTTAAAAATGCGTGTGAGATAAGTAGCTGTGTATTGTGAATGTAACACTGTTGTGGATCGCTGTAGCAGGATAGAAACGGTTGTCTCCTGTTCCCAGAGCGTTGAGCGCGTCGCCGAGCTTACGTCTACGTCTGAGGAATCAATCGCTGTCACCAGCGCTCCAAGAAGAAAGCTTAATCTCCAGCGTCGTACGAAACTACTCACAAGTTGCAAAACATGGGAGGAAGGTTAAATTACAGCGTCTAGTAAACGTCGAGACCAATGGGTACGGATCAGCAGGAGGAAATATACAAGTGTAGAATAGTAATTGAGCCGTGGTTGTTGCGAAGGAACCATCTTGGCATTTGCCTGGGCTGAAAATTACGGAAAACTCTAGTGTGGAAACTCGGTCACAGATATTAAAGAAGTTATGTGCGTACAATTTTAGATGGAGGTATATGTCTTTTCCTCTGGTTGGCCACATAATTGGAATGACTATTTCAGCCAGTACTAACGAGGTAACGGTCCACTCCATTATTTAGAAACCTGCCCGAAAGTTTTTATACAATAAGGATACACCGAAAGATACACAATGTCAAAAGTTCAACAGATAAGACACACAGCAAATATTTTTTCAAAATGTTGCAAAACTGCGCCGGCCGGTGTGGCCGAGCGGTTCTAGCCACTTCAGTCCGGAACCGCGCTGCTGCTACAGTCGCAGATTCGAACCCTGCCTCGGGCATGGATGTGTGTGATGTCCTTAGGTTAGGTAGGTTTCATTAGTTCTAAGTCTAGGGGAGTGATGACCTCAGATGTTAAGTCCCATAGTGCTTAGAGCCATTTGAACCATTTTTGCATAACTGCGAAATCCGTAATTCCACAGGCGACTGGAGAAATGTACAACCCTACTGTAGCTGCACCAGACAGAGCATGCTCGACACGGCAGGTGCATATCTTTCGATGACAGCACCTGGGTAAACAGATAATATGCCACAACGCGATCGCAATTTGTAAACCGAATTTCATTTTCTGTTGATAGTTCCTCTGACAGCTGTTCACAGTTACTATTCTGTCAAAATTCAACTCACTTAATATCCATAATAATTGTCTTTGCGGTATTGCTATGTGTTACCAATGGAGATAAAAGTGAATTATTTTTCTTTGTGTTTTCTTCATATGTGCTTTCTTATAGAATCTGATTTTGTGCAGATTCCAGGGTTTCACAGTAGTGTGCAACCAAATTAATGTTTTCAACCTTGCAAAGATGAAATATGAAAAAATGTGGTACGCAGTCGAAATTACCTACTTCTCCTGAAGGTCTACATATGTGTTATTAGTTAATTTCTTGGGCATTCATTCGAATGCTGACGACTTTTCCTTAGAAATTATGGAAACATTAGAAGAAACAAGAACTAATTCTGATGGTTCTGTGAATCGTGGTTTGAACGATGATTTTTGTACTAATTAAAGTCCAGAAAAAATACAAGACTTTCCTAGCCCAAAGAATACCTATAACAGCTTTCAGTGACAAAGAAAAGGCTGCATTATTTTGGTTAAACGCTTGAAATTCAGCAGCGTGTAAATGCGGTTTCGTTTCGTAAAATGTGAACACGAATTATATAAATGGAAGCTACACAAAGTACAAAATAAGCTCCTAAATGAAATACCCAAAATTGTGGAAGAAAAACTATTCGAAAGATTTAGAATTGCTCATGAGAGTCATTGCACCGTTACTGTGAGAGATTTGTACATGAGTGGGCCCTCTGAACTGCAAGTGGGATCAACATTACTGATTTATAGACTCATTCGATCTAGTTAAACAGATGCTCGAAATTACACAGAAAACGAAGTTTCAAAATTACGAAATTTACTTCAAGTGAAAATGTGAAGGATATGTTATTAACAGAACGAGAATTGCTTATGTGGAAACAAAGCTTTTTCTTATCTCTTAAAATGTTGTTTACAAAGTCGATCTGTCAACTTCCGTGCAGGAACTGCATGCAGACCGCACTTTACCATTCCGAGCGGAAAAAAAAAAAAGGTAGACGCTTGTGCACTCGATGAATTTTGTGATACATTCGTATACGACAATGCCGGTGATATGTATCAGTGGATTACCGTTAGTTAGAAAAGAAAAAAGAAAGGCTGTTTAGTAGCAAAAATCTTGTAGACTGGAGAAATGGGAGAGAATTATTCAGTACTGCAATGCCACCAGTTGCACAAATAAATCATTGGTTTTGTTGGACTCTTGGCCTGGACATGACACCCATGTCTTTAGGAGGACGACGAAACGACTGTTAATATACTCGTATTTCAGATTCCATTCGGAACTATTAGTGTGATTCAGCCTCTCAATAAAGAGATTTTTCGACAGTGTAAAGCATTTTTGAGAAAATTGTCCGACAGTATAACTTCCGGTAGCTCTGTCATTTTAGGTTTATCAGCGGAACATATTCTTCAGTCAGTTGTGCATTTGTCTCGTTGCGTCATCACGTTTTACGAATTATACCTGGTACGAAGCATAATATGCAGAACGCAGGGCACGATCTTTTCTTACTCCATCCCACTTCTATCTAAATAAAACTAGGAATTATTGAAAGTCCATTTGTCAGGTGTGCCTGGAGTAAGAAAAGTGTTTGTTTTCATCGTCTCATTTTTGTGATGGCTGCGGGGAATAAACAAGGAACTGTTTCATTGTTAGTAAAATATAACTTATTCGAAGCAACCACGAGAACTGTGTGACAGGAATTCTTATAACATACGTCACGTCAACAGTCCCCATTGAGAAATGTAACATCATGCATTGCTTTGATTTCTTTTCGTTTCTTTTCTTCTTCTTTTTTCTAGTCACTTACATAACAATTATACTCGTATCTGCAACAGTTTAGCTGTAGATATGAACTGCGAGTTTTCAAAAAATTAATGATGTGAGACATTTTTGGTATGGTTTCAGACCTTAAAATTCGTGTCTGCTCATTCGCGGATTCCTACTAGGCAGGAAGGGTTTTACAGACCGCTGTTGTAAGCAGCTCTTCGTGTGGTAAAATTAAGTAACATCAACATTTAAAAAGAAGAACTTGCAGTGCGCCTTATCAGCTAAAATTTTGACAGTGCTTTTATTTCTGTGTATACTTCCCGTGTAAAACGAGAAGGTTTCGACATTTCTAATTGGACCATTCCCTTATAAGATTCTAAACGACTACCATGCCATCACATTTCTCTGTCTGCCACACACGTAGTTTAATAGAAACTTCAAACAATATCTGAAATGGAAATGCTGCGTGGCTAGGGCCTCCCGTCGGGTAGCCCGTTCGCCTGGTGCAAGTCTTTCAAGTTGACGCCACTTCGGCGACTTGCGTGTCGATGGGGATGAAATGATGATGGTAAGGACAACACAACGCCCAGTCCCTGAGCGGAGAAAATCGACGACCCAGCCGAGAATCGAACCCGGGCCATTAGGTATGACATTCCGTCGCGCTGACCACTCAGTTACTAGGGGTGGACAATATCTGAAATGAAAGTTTGTGATAACTTAAGTATGGAGTACAGTATTGTATCAAACTAAATCCTGGACTGCGGAAAACCTTTAAAGAAACGAATGGAAGCGTCTGAGTTTTACAGACGGGAGTGATACGGTAAGCAATGAGGAAGTTCTTCGCTGAATCGGCACGAAAAGAAATGTATGGAAAACGCAACCAGAAGAAGGGGTAACGTGACAGGGCATATGGATGCCAGTGAGTAGTTGCATGGTGCAATAAGGATCTGTAGAAGGAAATAATTGTAGAGAACAACGGAAATATGTAGGGGAAATAATTTATCGTAAATCCTGATGCCCTCAGGTGATGGAGACACAAAGACCAGTATTATTTGTTAAAGTTTTAATAGTCCAATTCAATATAGTTATCGATGGATTATTATTGGACTGCATTGTGTTCATGGCTATTAAAATTTGTAAGAAGAAATTGAGGGCATTGAGTGTGGTTGTTATTCCGAGATGTAATTATTGACTCAAGAGTGAAAATCATCTTCTGCCTCGTCAAAGTCGTCGGAAGACTGATGAGCAAAACTGCAAATGTTTGCGATTCCCTTTCTTAATGTTGGGGGAAAGCCGCTAGGTCGAGTAAACTGTAACAGTTATTCACGAGTAGATAAGATTTTAGGGATGTAAAATAAATCAGTACCATTTTTATACTTCATGTTAAGAAAAAAGCAAATATAAAATAATTTAAGCAGAGCAAGAATGAGTGGAAATTCACCTGCTTGTATAGAAACTACTAAGTTGCACACAGTCTATAAGTGCACGCACCATCGCTTCTACTATTTAAAGCGGACCGTTAGTCTATAAATACCTACAAACAATATTACATGTAATCATTAATAGTAAGGATATATACGAGAACATAAAAATCACAGACATTTGTAAATTATGTCCAGATTAGGATTATACAGTATTCCAAAATTTGACAGCAGTAAGTGAGCACTGAATGAGGCTCACATAAACAACCAACAAATTTGAAAATGTCACTTTGTAACGCCCCAGTACACAGCCGCAACACACAACAACGGAGATGCTCAGACAACGGCTGAACTTGTTGGGGTCTTCAAGGTCTCCCACCATTAAAAAGTATCGAGATATTTGTAAACGCAATGGAACAACGAACCATACTCATACATTGGCCGAGACGTGAAGGTTGACAGCAAAGGCTAGCCCTAAGTTCGCTGGATGAGAAACTCGGAACTGCGGATGGGCAGAGAACCAAACATAACAGCTTTCGGCGTTCCTTGAAAACAGTGTTCCCCACATCAGTTGCACGATAATGTCACGCGGACACGTAATCGAAAACGACTAGTTTGGTGCAGCGACCCAGGTTACTGCTTTTTATGTGATCCTCTGATTGGTTTGATGCGGCCCATTACAATTTCCTCTCTTGTACTAAGCTCTTCACCTAAGAGTAGCACTTACTCTCAATACCCTCTTTTACTTGCTCATGTATTCAGATCTCTGCGTTTCCCTACATTTTTAACACTCAACGTACATTTGATCTCTAGTATTACAGAAATTATTTCCTGATGTCCTAACACAATTTCCTATCACTCCGACACTACTTCTTGCCGACCGCACTTCTTGTCAGTGTGTTCTTTGCTCACCGATTGAGATGAGATATTCCTCATTTCTTATCACTCCCTTTAATTTTCAATTTTATTTTCTTATAGTTGTATATTGAAGCCTTGTGAAAGTTTTAATGGAAACCGTATGATGTCTTGATCCATAACATACAGTGACCCTCTGAAAGGTTAGTGATGGCGGCCAGACGGTGTGCTGTATCCATTCTTGTTATTACCAAGTAAGTCAGACCGTTACACTTAAGGAAAAAAAGCGTTAACTAAACTGGCAAAGATAAAGAAGTGCAAGGCTGCTTTTAGTAAAATAAAAGAAACAGGGCGCCAATTTCCTTCAAGTTATGTGTGACATTTGTTTACGGCTGCAGTATTTAACTGCATTTGACATGAGAACCCGTAAATACTTACTCCTTTCTCTCTCACACGCACGTATGTGCCGGGTGTCTCTGCTAAGAGTCATCAGGCCTATTTTCTCTGACGTTTCGGTAGACATTTGCAATTTGGTTTCTGTAATGTGTAGCTGGAGTCGAGCCGAACACATACTGCTCATCACGTCTTTCGTGAGACGTCCTGTGTCAGCGGAAAGCGTGGTTTGTTTTCCGTTACAAACAAGACGATTTTTAAATCGAATTTGATAGAGCAATTTCAAATGTTCAGATGTGTGAAATCTTATGGGACTTAACTGCTAAGGTCATCAGTCCCTAAGCTTACACACTACTTAACCTAAAGTATCCTAAGGACAAACACACACACACCCAGGCCCGAGGGAGGACTCGAACCTCCGCTGGGATCAGCCGCTCAGTCCATGACTGCAGCGCCGTAGACCGCTCGGCTAATCCCGCGCGGCAGAGCAGTTTCAAATTAGTCTAGTACGATATTTTTTATTGATATGTATTAACAGGAAGAATGAAGAATAACCAGTACTACAACAGGAATCACCGCCATGGCCCGCGCTGACTGCTACCGCCGTGGAATATTGCTGGTCAGTAACTGCTGGAGTAATGGTTATTCTTCCAATTTTACTGTCCCTGTTAATAAATACTGACAAAACGAATACTACGCTAAACTAAGTTCCTACCGTTCTATCGAAAGGACAAGTAAAATTTTACATTAAAAATAATTTGTTTGTAAAGGGAAACAAATTGACATCGACGCTTTCTGTCGGAACAAGGCACCGAATGAAACACATAATGTGTAACATTTGTTTGGGCTGACTCCATCTACCCACCACAACAACGAAATTGCAAATATCTGGTGGAACAAGAAGGAAAATGTGCCTGGCAACTCTCAATTTTGAATTTTATGTTACCTTTTTCTCAGTTTTCCCTCTATTATCCACATAATATGTTATTTTACATGTTTTCATAAATTCATCCCACCAGACATTTTTCAGACAGAATTAAGAAAAAATGTGAGTCAAATTACGGTTTCAACAATAGGCACATAATTACGAACAATCATTCCACAGCCTACAGTTCCGCTATTTTTACATTCTTCATTGACCAAAAAATGTTACTTTTACATTGAGTAAAAAAAGTTAATGAGTATATTTTTAAAAATTTTAATAGTTCATAGACCCACAGATGCTGCCCTCCGTAGCCATTGCGGTAATTAAATTTCTCTCCATAGAGGTAAAAAAAGAAGGGAGGTGGCATTATGTCACAAACTTGATGCTAATGTCCGCCATCTTAAGTAGCCAAAAACATTAGCTTCATCGCATTCACACCGCCATAGTTCACCGTGGTGACACTTCCCCGTGACGTCAATCTGAATGTATAGTATTACTAGAGCAAATACGCATTCAGGAACGGAAAAACGTTCGAAGTTGCGTTGCTATGTTAGTCATATAAGCTCTATAAATTTTAGTATTTAAAACAGTTGTTGCGCGCACACGACACATATAATAAACAAGAAGCACTCGTACACAGACAGTACTCTGCTAATGTCTTCGGCTACTTAAAATGGCGGCAGGCTCCGGTCACTCTTGCTTCAAAACAACGTACAGTGTAAGTCTGTACCTCCCTTATTTTCTTATCTCCATGTTTTTCTCGCTGGTTTCTCTGTGTCAGCAGATAACGCATCCGTGAACGACCTTATGTTTCAGTGACACTGCATCATATACAGGGTGTTACAAAAAGGTACGGCCAAACTTTCAGGAAACATTCCTCACGCAAAAAAATAGAGAAAAGATGTTATGTGGACGTGTGTCCGGAAACGCTTAATTTCCAAGTTAGAGCTCATTTTAGTTTCGTCAGTATGTACAGTACTTCCTCGATTCATCGCCAGTTGGCCCAATTGAAGGAAGCTAATGTTGACTTCGGTGCTTGTGTTGACATGCGACTAATCGCTCTACAGTACTAGCATCAAGCACATCACTACGTAGCATCAACAGGTTAGTGTTCATCACGAACGTGGTTTTGCAGTCAGTGCAATGTTTACAAATGCGGAGTTGGCAGATGCCCATTTGATGTATGGATTAGCACGGGGCAATAGCCGTGGCGCGGTACGTTTGTATCGAGACAGATTTCCGGAACGAAGGTGTCCCGACAGGAAGACGTTCCAAGCAATTGATCGGCGTCTTATGGAGAACGGAACATTCCAGCCTATGACTCGCGACTGGGGAAGACCTAGAACGACGAGGACACCTGCAATGGACGAGGCAATTCTTCGTGCAGTTGACGATAACCCTAATGTCAGCGTCAGAGAAGTTGCTGCTGCACAAGGTAACTGTACGGAGTGTGCTACGGGAGAACCAGTTGTTTCCGTACCATGGACAGCGTGTGCAGGCACAATCAGCAGCTGATTGGCCTCCACGGGTACACTTCTGCGAATGGTTCATCCAACAATGTGTCAATCCTCATTCAGTGCAAATGTTCTCTTTGCGGATGAGGCTTCATTCCAACGTGATCAAGTTGTAAATTTTCACAATCAACATGTGTCGGCTGACGAGAATCCGCACGCAATTGTGCAATCACGTCATCAACACAGATTTTCTGTGAACGTTTGGGCAGGCATTGATGGTGATGTCTTGATTGGGCCCCATGTTCTTCCACCTACGCTCAATGGAGCACGTTATCATGATTTCATACGGGATACTATACCTGTGCTGCTAGAACATGTGCCTTTGCAAGTACGACACAACATGTGGTTCATGCACGATGGAGCTTCTGCACATTTCAGTCGAAGTGTTTGTACGCTTCTCAACAACAGATTCGGTGACCGATGGATTGGTAGAGGCGGACCAATTCCATTGCCTCCACGCTCTCCTGACCTCAACCCTCTTGACTTTCATTTATGGGGACATTTGAACGCTCTTGTCTACGCAACCCCGGTACCAAATGTAGAGACTCTTCGTGCCCGTATTGTGGACGGCTGTGATACAATACGCCATTCTCCAGGGCTGCATCAGCGCATCAGGGATTCCATGCGACGGAGGGTGGATGCATGTATCCTCGTTAACGGAGGATATTTTGAAAATTTCCTGTAACAAAGTGTTTGAAGTCACGCTGGTACGTTCTGTTGCTGTGTGTTTCCATTCCATGATTAATGTGATTTGAAGAGAAGTAATAAAATGAGCTCTAACATGGAAAGTAAGCGTTTCCGGACACATGTACACATAACATATTTTCTTTCTTTGTGTGTGAGGAATGTTTCCTGAAAGTTTGGACGTACCTTTTTGTAACACCCTGTATAGTTACACAAAAAATAAAAAGGCAGCGTCAACTCATTTTCGTAATTATTTTCTTATTCTTATTTTAAACAGATTCATTCCGCTGCACTGCGTTATTTGATCTATAATGCTTCAGTGTGCCCATTCGAAATTGAATCCCTATATTCATTATATGCGCAAAAAAAAAATGGTTCAAATGGTTCTGAGCACTATGGGACTTAACGTCTGAGGTCATTAGTCCCCTAGAACGTAGAAC
This sequence comes from Schistocerca nitens, assembly GCF_023898315.1. NCBI lineage: Eukaryota > Metazoa > Arthropoda > Insecta > Orthoptera > Acrididae > Schistocerca > Schistocerca nitens. Next base: position 314,008,410 of record NC_064619.1, on the reverse strand, counting down.
TACTTAAACCTAACTAACCTAAGGACATCACACACATTCATGCCCGAAGCAGGATTCGAACCTACGACCGTAGCAGTCGCGCGGTTCCGGACTGAAGCGCCTAGAACCGCTCGGCCACCATGACCGGCTATATGTGCACAGAAAACTCTGTAAGATGTCAGGGCAAAGGGTTCCCTGGCAGTGTGGCACGTGCAGATAGCTAGAAATTATACTGGCATGGCTGCAACGGGACAACAGTCTGATTTCAGACACCAAAATATGTTTGTCTGCTATATTGCATTCACCATGTGGTGATAAAACTGGCTATGATGAGATAAAATGAACTAGCCGATCTTAAGTAATATGAAATGACTCATTCCAAAATTAAAGACTCAATTCCCAGCAGTACGCTACCAAATAGGTATACGAAAATGTATAAACGACAGCATATATAAACACTTTATGTAATTATTATGATTACAGGCTTATTGAAAAGACGGGCAATGATAAACAATTATGTGTTCTCAAAAATGGTTCAAATGGCTCTGAGCACTATGGGACTTAACAGCTATGGTCATCAGTCCCCTAGAACTTAGAACTACGTAAACCTAACTAACCTAAGGACATCACACAACACCCAGCCATCACGAGGCAGAGAAAATCCCCGACCCCGCCGGGAATCGAACCCGGGAACCCGGGCGTGGGAAGCGAGAACGCTACCGCACGACCACGAGATGCGGGCTTATGTGTTCTTTGTTTATGTAATGTATGTTCTAAAAATGATTTTGCATGCTTAGATCGATACACGATAGTATTATCTTTGCTATATGTTGTTATAGGTAAGTATTTGTTCTTTTTCAGTACGAGTATGGAGAACGAATTATGTATGTGTTGAGTTAGCATGGAGGTTCAACTTAATTGTACTCGTATTGTGAGGTGAAATAAAATCTATTCGACAATAGAAACTCAACCAGTGTTCTTATCATTTAAGAAAAGGAAGCCGAGCATTCCCCAGGCCAGTACATGAAATTCCATTACAAAATCTAGCATGGACATGGATTACGAGCCTACAACTTTCAACAGCAGTGAAGAACAATAACAGATGAATACTATGAAAACTGTTTAATAAATTCTACGTATGTGACCTATCTCTGCTGCGTGGCACTGTCTCAGGGTGCCAAATGCTGTGAAATTGTGACCAGCTGCCCATATTTAAACTTACTTTAAAATTAAGGAATCGTCTTTAGATTATAACAGCGTGGTGAAGGTTGAAATGTCCAGAACTGTTTCCACAAAGACAGGGCCTACTTCCACTTTCTGGAGTGATCCGGAATTCACTTTTGAGAACTCCCAGTACTCCATAGGTCAGCATACTCGGTAATTAGACACACCACTTCTCAACGCCAACGAAGTTTCAAGAGTAGAATGTGAGTCGGAAGAAAGGAAGGAAGGAAGGAAGCAAGATTGGATTTAACGTCCCGTCCGCATAGAGCTCATTACAGACACAGCAAAAGCTCGAATCGTGTCATGGATGGGGAAGGAACTGACCGTGCCCTTTCAAAGGAACCATCCCGACATTTGCCTGGGGCGATTTGGGGTAATCACGGAAACCTAGATGTCAATGGCCGGACTTAGGTTTCAACCGTCGTCCTCCCAAGTACGAGACCAGTGTTCTAACCACTAATGTGGGTCGCAAGCGGAAGACTAATACCGACATTGGCGCCACCATTAACGATAGTTTTTATAAGGAAGGCGACGTAAGAAAAACTAAAATCTAATGGATATAAGAGTATTTGGGGGTGACCTTTGCAGTACACACTGAGGAAATGGACAATGGCTAAACTCTACGGACACGTGCTCCGATTTGCCCATGTGAACCACCCAAAAATACCACAGAGGCTTGAACTGCAGAACACACACTGTTCTCTACGGCAAATGATGTAACACCGATGGTGAGTGCCGACAAGCTTCACTCTTCAACAGCCTACAAATATGACAGAATAGTGAATGCTGATTTTTAAGGAAACTGACTCATGAAAATATTCCCTAAGTTGCTATGTTAATAATACGTACCAGTAATGAAGTCATGTGTTACAAATTATCTGGCTACCAAAGAAAATCGAACAATAATCATAGCTGGCAAATGTCTTCGACAAGGTATCGAAAAACATTTTCCCACTTCAGTCCCAACAATGGACACCATTATGAAGAAACGTTGCATTTAGAACAAGTTTACAAGCCTGGCTGACTGCCAACTTGGACTGGAAGGCTAACGCAGCGGCGAGGTGGAAATTCATCAGCTTGACCAGAGCAGGACACCGAGTACAAAGGACGGGGGGGGGGGGGGGGGGGGGCCGCAGCTAACGGCCGGAAATCCCTGAAAGTGTTCTGATACTCGAGCTAGCTACAAAAAAATGGTTCAAATGGCTCTGAGCACTATGGGACTTAACATCTATGGTCATCAGTCCCCTAGAACTTAGAACTACTTAAACCTAACTAACCTAAGGACATCACACACACCCATGCCCGAGGCAGGATTCGAACCTGCGACCACAGCAGCAGCGCGGCTCCGGACTGGAGCGCCTAGAACCGCACGGCCACCACGGCCGGCGAGCTAACTACAGATGCATGGCCTACTGACCAGGTATCACTTTCCAGCTACGGAATATTACCCATCAGTATTACGTAGGAACACACTGAAATTGAATCCAATGGATCTACATAATAAATGCGGATATGAAATATAGAAAAATATAGAAAAAATATAGAAAAATATAGAAAAAATATATAAAAATATAAAAATGTTCTGAGGCATCAAGGTATCACCAATTTAGTATTGGAGGGCAGCATGGAGGGTAAAAATCATAGAGGGAGGCCGACCAAGAGATGAATAAACTAAGCAGATTCAGAAGGATGTAGGTTGCAGTAGTTACTGGGAGATGAAGAAGCTTGCACAGGATAGAGTAGCTCGGAGAGCTGCATCAAACCAGTCTCAGGACTGAAGACAACAACAACAACATAAAATTGTGTATCTTTGCGTCATAAGTTCAGTGCTGCATTGACGTCGATTTTTATAAGCGACGATTGTAAAAACGCTGTAAATTGTATTACTGGTAAACCAAACCCACATATCCATAAATAAAATGTCAAACAGGAGCTGAACTGTACAGTGAACACATATTAACATGGTCCATTTGAAGCTTAAGTGATCCAGAGGACAAATTTGATTAAAAGTACCAAGTTGAACTAATCAGAAATACATGTACTCTACAATAACATGCATCATGACGTCAGCATTTGTTACCCTATAGTCTTAACCTTTTCCTAAAACTGTTTATGTTTGGATATGTAAGGTATTTCTGGGCCAAATGAAGCATTATGCAGTTTAATTATGACAGGCTTCTAATTAAGTCACTCGTAATTCAAATTTATTGTGAGCTACATGAAAAACAAGGAGCAGCTGATAAACAAGCAGGAAATTGAGCTAAGTTATGTTACGACACACTTGTCTGTATAGAAATACCCACTTATATTTTCTTATTTTAAAAGTTGCATGTGATGGCACCAGAAGGTTTTGTAAGGTCAGCAAGTGATCAGCATGGAGATGCGGTCATTTAAATATGTTTAGTTTTAAGAAAACAGTGTACGTTGAGCGACTGTTATTCTAACGGAATTTTATAAGAAGTGTGAATATGACCAGCGTCGTATGCTTATTCGAGGCTTTAAGTAGGTGGCCTGCACTGCGCTTCGTAGTCTTTTGCGGTAAGTCGTCTTCGAGAACTCTGGCCTGGTGGACCAATCGCAGTGAGTCAGGGTTGCGTTCGGCAGGCTCTGAACGTAGTCTCTCGGCGGTAATATAGCCGCATATTTTCAACACTTCAGAATTTGATGGACAATAGAACCTTTAAGCAACTCGTCGTGGGGGCTAGGGCATTTTCACACTGCTGTCGAATCTTGCATATTTTAGCGACTGGAAGAATTGAGTGAAGGTTCTGTTTCACGATAAACTTTAAAGGACAGTAAAGCAGCATCGCGGATGAACTGTAATATTAACACGTAGTCGCGACCAGGATTTTGGTTCTGCTTTCACGGTAGTTGATATAACCGAGGAATGTGCCAAATATTAAGCGCTACTCAGGCAATCTTAACTAAATTTTGCTACAATCTTAATTCCATAACCTATCTGTGGAAACCTATACAGATTTCATGTTTTTATGTAACGCCATCGTGTTTATTTTTATATTTTGAGTGAATACAACTTGCGACTTTACTTCGCCTCTGTGTTGACTACGCTTCTTATTCTTTTATTTTCGATGAATTTTCATTCATTTTATTTAAGTTATTTAATTATTCATTAATTGCAGCAATATCTGCGCAAATACATGCTTGTTATAGGTGCTTGCCTGACCAAACCTACTGTAGACAATCTTCTATAGTCTTTAGAATTACGTCTCTGAGTCAGTTTTTAACTTCGTACCTTAAAATATGATGGAACGTTTATGTTGCAATTATCAATTACTTACAGGAGAACTATTGAAAGGACTGATCTCAAAGTTAGCAACTATAACTGTGTAAATATTGTGGACACAAAAATAAAATAAATTTTACATCTTGCGATGCAACCAAAAATTCATCATCTTCCATTCAAGGATTAGGCTGTTGCCTGTTCCGAACTTGCATACAAAATCTTTTCTGTATTTTTCGAAGTCTACCAATATCTATTTTCCTTTCCCATTCTGCTTGTAGTTCACCAAGCTTGTTTATCTTATTGTGAATTCCAATGACCCAAGTAGCATTGGAGTGTGGAATGGCTCTGAGCACTATGGGACTCAACATCTTAGGTCATAAGTCCGCTAGAACTTAGAACTACTTAAACCTAACTAACCTAAGGACATCACACACACCCATGCCCGAGGCAGGATTCGAACCTGCGACCGTAGCAGTCCCGCGGTTCCGGACTGCACCGCCAGAACCGCTAGACCACCGCGGCCGGCGAAGTAGCATTGGAGATGTTTTATAGAAATTACAGTCATGATTTTTCAGTAAAATTGACAATAGTGATACAGTAGTGTACAATATGGTATATGCATGAAAGTAATAATTTCGGGGGAGTTAGATCAAAATATGTGAAAATAAATGAGGAATATAGTACGACAAGACATCAGAAATAATATTTATGAATACATTATGAGAAATTCACAATAGTAATATCTTAATCAGAAACATTTTTCCCTCACGTAACTTTAACTAGGAAATTGCTTCCTTATTTGGGGATTTCCATACTGAAGTCACGTGACCAAGTGTTGGCCTATTGTCTCGGTAGCTGCGTCCTGCTGTAGACTATCAAATTACACTCACACAAGGATAACAACCAGTTATCCTTATTCAAATTGTATCACATAAACATGAGATGCGCTTAGTATGCCTCTGTTCAGAGATATAACTATTACCGTCAATACAAATTTGGGAATATTTGTGTATCTGCTAGCATCTATTGTGAAGGAAACTGCTGACATCGACAAAAGCTTTGTGTCACCAGTTTTTTGGAAACACTTAAAATGTGATGCGAACAACTATCCATTCAGATAGTGACGGTTGCTTGTCCTGTTCCAGATCACAGAGGTAACACGAGGTCTCATCCCCTAATGATGATGGTTTGCGAAAAAGATGGATTTTGGTTATGGAGGTTCAAAGACTTCCTTCTGTGTTGCCTTCAGTTTATCAGTCTATTTGTGAGGCCCAGTTGAGGTACAGATCTTCCAAATGCTCTTATCTTTTGAATGATATCGCTAACACAGTTGTTGCTACAAGCAGACAGTTACTGGTTTCGTGCTAGCATCTATCGCACTGATTCGATGTCGTCCGGTGCTGACCTGGTTGACAGGAGACCCAAACGTGGAGCAACATCAACAGTCTGCTTTATGTCCCGAAATTGTTTGAACCAATGATCAGATTTTTCGCAAAGTGTAACTAAACTTTCCAGTTTATGTGCAGCTCAATAACACTAGGGCACGAGTCTTGATGTTAAATGTAACAGTATATACCTCTTTTTTGCGCAGGTTGTCATTAAAATATCAGACCTTTCATCAAACATTACAGACGCACCTCGCAAAACTCCTCTGAAAACAGGGTAATGAAAATGGGCCTACAGTAAGCGAGACAGCCTTCCTTCTGACAAACGGCAGAGCCGGTGGAGTCTTCCGTGCCTCGGAGCTGCGTCCCACGGGGCCGTCGTGTCGCAGGTTGCGTGAGAACGCGGCATACTGCGCTGTCCTGTGCGTGAGACCGACCCATACGCGGCGTTATCTGGCAGGGAGACCGATTGCGTGCGCGCCTGGCTGGCCGGCCGGCCCTTCTAGCCAAATGACCCATTAGCGGCTCATAGGCGCCAGGCCGCGCCACTGGCCTATAATTATGCAACCTGTGTCTGCGCCCACTGCGGAGAAACAGTGGGGACAATTACTAGCAATTAGCTAAAATCCAAACCAAATGCTCATTCCGTGGGAACTTTGAGAATAATCCACCGCTGGACCTTAAAACTGCAGCGCCAGGAATAGGAAACAAAGAATTTTTACATATTAGGCGCATACAGTAGAGTGGCAAGAAGACATGATTATATTTGTTGGTGATTTGTGGGTAGATTGGGTGTGAAATTTAGAACACAGTGCTGCCACCTTCGGCAGCTACTTTAACTTCTGCTCATCTGGGTATCAAGTCGAACTGAGTTTGGATAACACATAGTGTCACGTCATTCCTTCCTGCTTCAACTCTGCTCTGGAGCTGATCAGTAGTAGTGGCTGGTGAGTGGCACTTTCTCAGCAAACCTATCTGCTGCATCGAGGCCTTGTGCCTACTCAGGCAGCAACCAACAACACAGACAGGTTGTGTGGATACAGACCTCACAGGGGACACTCTTCAGACGACAGACAAGGGATGGCCGCGTTCCGTCCGGCCTCAAACCGGTAGTTCAGGCACCGCCAGAGGTCACTGGCTCCATTGACCTTTTCTCCTCCATGGTCCACGTGCCCAAAAGTAGTTCTTACAGTACGCTGGCGCAGAATTTAGGTCTGAGCCCTGGTAACATCTGAGCAACTTACTCCCAGTGAGTCTTCTGGGTCAGGCGCAGATTTTTTTTTAATCTTATGGGACTTAATTGCTAAGCTCATCAGTCCCTAAGCTTACACACTACTTAACCTAAATTATCCTAAGGACAAACACACCCACCCACGCCCGAGGGAGGACTCGAACCTCCGCCGGGAGCAGCCGCACAGTCCATGACTGCAGCGCCTTAGACCGCTCGGCTAATCCCGTGTGGCCGCAGATTTCGAAAGCACTCACAAAATCATGATCTCACTACGGGGTCGCCGCTTCGACATCGCCACAGTCCAAGACGACCTTCGCTTCAAGGAACTGCCACAGATTTACACCACTTGTGGCCTATCCACCAAAGAGACGTTGGCCTCCAAAGCTGTGACCATCAACTGGTAATACTTGTCTCTGTTTTTCATGGTTAGTACACCAGACTTTTGCGCGTCCCTTTTGACTTCGACTGTTATACGCCTAGTGTGTGGAAATTGGATTTTGGAATTTAAAACTTACGGCGTTTTTTTCAGGTCTTCAGGCTTCATATATCATTCTTTTCCTTCCAATATTCAAGGAGTGTTTTGTTTTAAATTATTAGGTTGCAAACTAACTCCGTGCGGAGAAGGATGTTTATGTGTGTTACAATATACTTCATACTTATTTGATACCTCGGTATTTTTCCTGCTCTGCCTTTGGCGGACACATCACATGACCAGATGTGTAGAACAAGCGAGGGGTATGGAGAAAGTGCTGACGACAATAGTGAAGGACCCTTTGTACTGAGGTTCGTCAGGACATCACCTGCATCATACAGTCTTACGTTATCTTATCCAAACATAATGTCACAGAGACCTTGATGACAGCATGTCAAAAATGTAACGTTTGCTGCCGAAATTGCCTTCAAAAATGGACACAAGCAGCCTCGACCGCGAAAACGTTTATTTCGATGGTAGCCAGTTTCGGTGAGTTCTTGACCGTCCTCACATCTTCATACCGTAATGGTAGGAGCGGTGGTGGTGAGTGGATCCGGGTGTCGTAAATCCACTTGAGCAGGTGACATTAGAGGAATTACAAAATCCTGTTCCATTCACTTCCAGCGCCTATCATCATAGTATGAGGGTCTGAGGATGGTCAACACCTGACGAGTTACCATCGAGATAAATGTTTTTGCGGTCGAGACTGTTTGCGTCCATTTTTAAAGTACTTTTAGCCAGACCGCTGTTTCTCCACTAGAAATGTTCTCAAAAGTTACTGAAATTACCTTCTGTGCTAACCACGGATGATCATGTTGTATATACTCGGTGGCATCGCATGCCATTATCCTAAGTTCTGGAGCCATATGACGTTGAGGAATGCAGTCTGGTAAGATTCAGTCTCCTCTGAGCCTCCGCACAAACGTAGGTGGATCTTGATGTTATACACAGAACCAGAACTTCTCTGCAAAGACGACATGGAGCAACTCGTCTGTCCAATGTTGCCATTGGGCGTACCACTGTCGTCGCTCCTCTCTCCCTGCTGTTCACCCCACGCTGACGATTCGTGAAGCTACAGACGTCGCTGTGCTGCAAAAGAAACCATTCTCTGACTCAAGATATATGACGTGGCTGTACATTTACAATCCTGCACGGCTGGATGATAAATATGGTTATCCTCTCGGGCACCAGTCTAGTGGAGCCACTAAGATCCTTTTGTGGTGACGAGAATAGATCCACTGAAGCCATCGATTCCATATTAATAGGAAAGTTGTGGAATCCCGGATGACAGCAGAAATATCACATAACGATGAACAGCAGTTTAAATAGGCCACACTGAACGAGGTGGAGCAGTAGTTAGCACGCTGGACTCGCATTTAAGGAGGAAGGTGGTTCAAATCACCTGCCGGTTACTCAGACTCTGGTTTCCAAGATATCCCTAAATCGCTCCAGGCAAATGACGGCATGGTTCCTTTGAAAATGGCCGATTTCCTACCCCATCCTTTCGTAATTTGACCTTGTGATCCGCCTCTAATGACCGCTCTGTCAACATTAAACTCTAATCTTCCTTCCTTCCTTCCCTAGACATGCCACGATCGTGCTGCTGTTGAATTTTCACATGTTCTGGTAGTCTCTTCTTCCTACACGAGGCATAAGGCGATCTTTTTACAAACACCGAAGATTCCAATGCGACTTCTGAATGAGAAACCCACTAATTAATCTTTTCTTGCATATAGATGGTAGATGGCGTTAGTCTTATGTAGTTCGTGCCGTTGCGCTGAAATTTGTGGTCGTTACCTGCTGCCTTCGTGGTATTGGAAATTCAATGAGCAGCTGTGTAGATTAGTACTTTCTTGTTGTTGGAAACACTAGAGTTGGTGAACTGCTGCATTAGGTTGGGGTCACCACCTACTGCAGCATTCGTCGACCAGTAACGCGAGAGGCGATAGTGTTGGGATGCAATCATCTTTAAGTAACTTATTCGGACGGCTAATTCTAACATATGCCTGCGGTAATTCCCTCATTACGGTTTACACCTTTCCATCTAAGCCCACTAAAATTACCTTCAACAATGTCGGAAGAAACGTCCGGCGATGTTCCTAAAAACTGAAAGATGCACTTCGGGCATAGTGGCCACTGGCTGTTACTGCACTGTACGGTGCTGCTACACAGCGGCGGACCCGTCAACTATCCCATTGGTACACCATCTCAGGTGTGTTGAAACTGGAAGCTGGTCTGATCACTTGTTTAAAAGTTATTGATTATTTTCGTGTTTTTGAATGTCCTGATGTAAGGTATGTGTATTTAATTAACTGTTATAACCAAACTTTCATTCGTAATACAGGCAACTGATAATAACATCTTAAAAGAGGTGTATTTAGGCTAAAAAATGATGTGCCTGTGTAGCGTGTTGCTCGATTCGTTTAGCCGGTACTGTGGCATTTATGTAATGACGGCGAAGAGGGCAGAGTAGCCACGTCTGTGGCTGACCATGCCCACTTTGCCCGACATAAAGTAAAATATATTTTCATTGAAAAATAATAGTATTGTAAGTTGTGTACAAAACTATTGAGGGTTTCAAACAGCCAACCCAGCCCACTGCCTCATTACAGTACTTCAAGTGATTTAATCAGCATCTCCAAGACCAATAGGCCCTATACTTTTGCTTTAAGCCTACAGGATATTGTTCCAATCCCTAAAGCAAATATTATGAAACGAGAAAATAAACGAAAAAAAGGAACAGCTGCAGTTTTGACCTCAAGCCCTTTCAAGATGGAACTACTAGCCGCAAAATCAGAAAAAGAAGAAAAGTAAAGACTTAAAAAAATAAAGGTGGAACTGAAAAAAGAAAAACAGAGTAAGAAGAGGAATGAAGGAAGAAAAGAAAAAGTTAAAGGAAAGCAGAAAACGAAATCAAAATCAGCGAAGCGTGCTTTGTTTAATGACTAAGACAGTGAGTTGAGTGATACTGATTGCTTTTTCTGTGGGGACTTAAGATTTCAAGTCAAGGGAAAATGAAGGATGGATAAGGTGTTCGGATTGTTTACGATGGGCACATGAGGCTTGTGCTGGGTGTGAAGGAGAAGGCAATGACTTTATTTGTGACGTTTTTAAATAAACTCAGTGTGAAACTTTCCTTTTATACGATGGTAATAACGTTTATATTTTGAAAATACACTTTCATTTAGTATACAAATTGAGTTTAAATTTTGTATTTTATATCGGGAAAAGTAGTCACCTCATGGCCACTTTTCCCCACCCCAAAGGGCAAAGTGGGCACTTGGAAGGGATAGAGTAAAAAATATGTATAAAAAATTTACCTTATTTTCTTCAAGATAAAAAAATATTCCTTAGCATGGCCACTTTGCCCACTCTTCCCCTACAATGGGTGCGAACGTCCTATCGGATGTTCAGTACAAATCGTTGTGCGTAGCTAATATGTCAGCAAGTTGCTCCTTGGCTCAGAGGATAGCTGGATGGGCAGATGATTCACATACACAGATGTGACAAATGTCATGAGATACCTCCTAATGTCGTGTCGGACCTCTTTTTTCCTGGCGGGGTGCACCAACTCGACGTGGCATGGACTCAACAAGTCGTAGGAAGTCCCCTGCAGAAATACTGAGCCATGCTACCTCCACAGCCGTCAATAATTGCGAAGTTGTTGCCGATGCAAGAATCTGTGCACGAACTGAGCTCTGGATTATCTCTGATAAATGTTGGATGGAATCATGTCGGATGATCTTGGTCGATGACAATGTGCCATTTTACCAGGTTATACATTAGCTCGAATTCTCCAAAATGTTCTTCAAACCAATCGCGAACCACTATAACCCGGTGCAACGGCGTATTGTCATACATAAAAATTCCGTCGTTGTTTGGGAACTTGAAGTCTAAGAATGAGTGCAAATGGTTGCCAAGTAGCCGAACATAACCATTTCCGGTCAATGATCTGTTCAGTTTGATCACAGGACCCAGTCCATTCCATGTAAATACAGCCAACACCATTATGGAGTCACCACCAGCTTGCACACTGACTTGTTGACAACTTGGGTCCATGGGTTCATGGGGTCTGCCCCCACTCGAACCCTACCATCGGCTCTTACCAACTGAAATCGGGACTCCTCTGACGAGGCCACTGCTCTCCAGTCGTCTAGGGTCCAACCGACATGTTCACGAGCACAGGAGAGGCGCTGCAGGCGATGTCGTGCTTTTAGCAAACGCACTTGTGTCGGTCGTCTGCTACCATAGCCCATTAACACCAAATTTCGCCGTACCCTCCTAAGAGATACGTTCGTCGTACGTCCAACATGGATTTCTGTTCACGTAGCATTGCTTGTCTGTTAGCACTGACTATGCAGACGCTGCGCTGCCCTCGGTCGTTAAGTGAAGGCTGTCGGGCACTGCGTTGTCCGTGGTGAGAGGTAATGCCTGAAATGTGGTATTCTCGGCAATTCTTGACACTATCGATCTCGGAACATTGAATTCCCTTATGATTTCCGAAATGGAAAGTTCCATGCGTCTAGCTGCAACTACACGTACTATTCCGTATTCAGAGTGTGTTAATTTCCGTCGTGCGGCTATAATCGTGTCGGAAACCTTTTCACATTAATCACCTGACTACAAATGACAGCTCTGTCAGAGCACTACCCTTTTTATACCATGTGTACGCGGTAATACCGCCGTCTCTGTGTGTGTACATCGCTATCCTGTGACTTTTGTCACCTGCTTGTACATCACTTGGAGCGATAGCGGGGTCTCAAGAAGTCTCCGCAACGGGCCTAGTCGCCGTCGAGTTGAACCTATAGACCAGACTTGTTAACAGCAAGCTATTTTTGTACGGTATCGAGCTGCTCCAGTTTCTGTGCAAAGGAAAACTTGGCATAACGAAGCAGCCCTTGTGTTTTGTAGGGCCCATGTTGGTTCGATTGCTCATTAATTGTGAAGGTGATTATTTCTGCATAAATCAACGAACTGGAATTTATGTTAAACTTCTTACTTCACCATGAGGCAGCGATCATACAAATCTATGTAACTACATTTGAATCGATGTTTTCCTGAAGGCACAAGTTTTGTCGAAAGAATGTTTTATTCTCTGTTGGGCAGCATAGACTTCTGTAAGTGGTGAATTACGCTGTTGCACAGCGTGTTTAAGAATAATTGTAGTTATTCCATATATTGTCACCCTTCCCTTTGGTGGTTAAAATTAATAAGGTACGAAACCAATTTGTGGTTTCGGTACTTCATGCTGTAGTTTCAAGAGGGTGAAGAGACTGATGTTTTATTTAAATTCACACAAGGCATTAATCCATTGTTCGTGAGATAATTCTTCAAGCTGCGAGTGAGTATTTTATTTGCTTGAAAATAAATTCAGTGGAGGGACAATTTGTTTTTCTTGAAGTATTGTTATGGCAGACGGAATTAGTGAAGTTGTGCTGATATTTTACTCGTGTTTTTCACGCTTGTAATATTTTAAATGATCCCAAGACCTTTGTCACCTCCACGTACATCGCCTGGAGTGATTTAGGGGGGGGGGGGGGGGAGGGTCTCAAGAAGTTTCCGCCATGGCCGAGTCGCCGCCGAGCTGGACCCATAGACTGGAGTTGTTAACAGCACTGGGGGCACACACCTTCTGGGTGGTCTTTGAATCATTTCTTTTAGTTAAATGGTTTGTGAAATTTGCACACACTTCTCATACCATCACCATCACCAGCACCACCACCACCATCACCACTCTATATCATAGTCCCCACTACAGTTATTATATTCTTATTACAGTTGATTCAATGACTAAATAATAACTTTCTATGAAGTTGTCCTGTAGGATGTTGAATTTTATCTGCTCTAGAGGTGAACAGTGCAAGTCATCAGCGAAACGAAGAGGTTCTAAATATGTCCAGTTACCGCAGACCCCTTCGTCATTTTCTTAGTTTGAGGATATAAAATCGTGCTTTAGGTCTGCTGAGAATCTTATTGCCTGAGTCCCCTCAACAATACTTTGTCGAAGGAAAATGAAAGTTGTAGCAATGTTGTAGGTTGTATTCTTCTGCACAGAAATTTATGTTGACTCAGTGAACTCAGTCAGTAAAATGAGGGCAAGATATACTTTCATGAAGTACGAGAGCGTTCTGAAAAGCACTGCCTCCGATTTTTTTATTCTGTTCACAATGTGAGTTGAGGTATTACGTGTCATGTTGAAAGTTAACCTCGCATGGGACGCCACAATGAAAGTTAAACCGTGGTGATGACTATATAAAATGATTGAGAATGTAGTAAAATTTACTAAAAACATTTATTTTTTTAAAGAAAAACAGACATAAATTATAGTTATTGGTTGAATACAGTAAACAACTAACAGTTGGGTTAAGAGAACAATGGACAAGGATCCTGGGTGGTAGAAGTGAGTCAAGTTCTCTGACCCTAAAAATGTGGATAACGCAATCTGAATTGATCTGAGCAGAATTTGATTGATAATCTACAGAAGTCTATATAGGTGCACCGAGCGAGGTGGCGCAGTGGTTAGCACACTGGACTCGCATTCGGGAGGACGACGGTTCAATCCCGTCTCCAGCCATCCTGATTTAGGTTTTCCGTGATTTCCCTAAATCGCTTCAGGCCAATGCCGGGATGGTTCCTTTGAAAGGGCACGGCCGATTTCCTTCCCAATCCTTCCCTAACCCGAGCATGAGCTCCGTCTCTAATGACCTCGTTGTCGACGGGACGTTAAACACTAACCACCACCACCACCATCTATAGAGGTGCAGCTGAGAGCAAGTGGCTATTGAGATCTGTACGTCCTGACAAGGCCAGAGCAGCAGTATGTTACCCTGTTTGCTTTGTGCAGCGATGTAACTTGCAGCTGGCGAGATATGTGCGGCGGAGGCGAGCAGTAAGGCGGCACCTGTGAATCGATCGCGGCCACGAAAGAAATGCAAAATCTCACGGTGTAGTGATCAGGCAGATGGATCGCAATTTGCTCTCTACCAGAGCCCTGAAGTCACAGTAGATTTCAATGTGTGACACACCCATTCACTGGTCGTATCAAGGACCAATTTGGCTCACTTATACCACAGAGCACACAAGGATACCAAACATCGAGAGTGGTAAACCAAAAACGAATAAGTGTGCCCTCGGCAAACGAGAAGTCCGTGACGTCTCAAGTCACACTGTTAGTATGGTAAGAACTTCACCATGGTCTCTCCAGTGTAACTACTTGCAAGTGAAGTCAGTCTCAGGACAGGTCCCAAGCACTAACCACACATGCCTGAGCTTCGAGCAGAAGATCCCTTCCAGAGTGAAGTCCAGAACCTGAGTGCCTCGCACCTCTCCAGATAAAAAAATCCATTTTCCCCCAAAGTGCTCGAACGACACTGCCTTCACCCTGTCTTGAGACAATCACAGGGCTTTAGAGGCGCTAAATCTCCCTTCCTACAAGACAGCACAAACTCATGTCGAACCAGCGCAAGAGTTAAGAAGCCTGCATCTCTGGAAAAAAAGAAACCGCCAATTACTGGCTTTTCTAAGTTTTCGTCGAGGGTCAAAGGTCTTTATCTAAACTGCCTGTGCCTTGGAGCATGTACGTCCTAGCTATGAGGTGTAATAAAGATGTTTCTCAGACGCCGGAGTTTCTTATACAAACGAGGCAGCCGATGAAAGTGGGTCACAGGCCTATTTGCTGTATCGGCGAACACGAAAACTTGTGAATTTTTATTATGTGTGGCTCTGCACACAATGCCCGGTTTATGACTCAACTGTGTAGACATGTCCCTACAGTCTATCGCCCCCAGCACAGCCATCGGCTGGCGCCAGTGTAGGTATAGCGGCACTGTCGTGCTGGAGACACCTTTCTCAAACAGGGGCTGCTCTGTCTGCCCTGTACAGTTGTGGGCCTGTCCGGCAGGAATTACTGAGGGATGGGCTCGCTACCAATTGCTTTCAACTTCGAACATGCTATTTCTATGAACTAAGAAGCATAAAAAGACCTCGTGCATTTGGCGCCCTACCAGGCTCCATCAACATCTGCTCAGGCCATTCACTTTCTCGAGTCTTGCTCAAGGCGTGTTAGGTTGTAACAAAATCTTAAATAATTTTCTGTACACGAAAAAAAGGTGAGAGAGTAGCTTGTCCTCTCTCAATATATATTACTTTTTCGAATTAATTCCGGTGAGACACAGCAATCAGTGATAACAATATGAAATTGTTAGAAGCGTAAACACGCGACTGAAAGAGCATAAAAGTCTTTGTCGATTTGGAAAAATAGAAAAGTCAGCTGTAGCGGAACATGCTCTTCAACCAGGCAACCACCAAGTGAAGTTTTCGGATACCGAAGTTTTATCTACAACGTTAAATTACTATCCACGGCTATATAGAGAAGCTATCGAAATTTATAAACATCACTATAATTTTAATAGGAAAGAGGAGCTATGAAACTTAGCGATATATGGACAGTGGCTCTACAAAATTGCTAACAATTTTTATCTTGGAAGAGGTGGTAATCGATAGTCAACCTTATCTTGCTATGGATTATCAGTGGCTCTACAAAATTGCTAACAATTTTTATCTTTGACAAGGTGGTAATCGATAGTCAACCTTATCTTTGCTATGGATTATCACTGCTCATCACGTGTCACCTGAACCACGCCCCCCTTTCTCACAATATATAAGTCGCTCTCAGACACCCGACCAGTCAGTCGGCAAGACTCAGCGGAGCAGCGCCTCTGAGGAAGTCCAGCGCAGTTCTGGACGAAACGTAAGGAGCAGAAAAGTTCTTGGACCACGACCTCACATCCCGGAAAGTATATCAACAGCCAGAGCTCATTTTAGTTTCGTCAGTGTGTACTGTACTTCATCGATTCACCGCCAGTTGGCCCAATTGGAGGAAGGTAATGTTTACTTCTGTGCTTGTGTTGACATGCGACTCATTGCTCTACGGTACTAGCATCAAGCACATCAGTACGTAGCATCAACAGGTTAGTGTTCATCACGAACGTGGTTTTGCAGTCAGTGCAATGTTTACAAATGCGGAGTTGGCAGATGCCCATTTGATGTATGGATTAGCACGGGGCAATAGACGTGGCGCGGTACGTTTGTATCGAGACAGATTTCCAGAACGAAGGCGTCCCGACAGGAAGACGTTCGAAGCAATTGATCGGCGTCTTAGGGAGCGCGGAACATTCCAGCCTATTACGCGTGACTGGAGAAGACCTAGAACAACGAGGACACCTGCAATGGACGAGGCAATTCTTCGTGCAGTTGACGATAACCCTAATGTCAGCGTCAGAGAAGTTGCTGCTGCACAAGGTAACGTTGACCAAGTCACTGTATGGAGAGTGCTAAGGGAGAACCAGTTGTTTCCATACCATGGACAGCGTGTGCAGGCACTATCAGCAGCTGATTGGCCTCCACGGATACACTTCTGCGAATGGTTCATCCAACAATGTGTCAATCCTCATTTCAGTGCAAATGTTCTCTTTGCGGATGAGGCTTCATTCCAACGTGATGAAATTGTAAATTTTCACAATCAACATGTGTGGGCTGACGAGAATCCGCACGCAATTGTGCAATCACGTCATCAACACAGATTTTCTGTGAACGTTTGGGCAGGCATTGTTGGTGATGTCTTGATTGGGCCCCATGTTCTTCCACCTACGCTCAACGGACCACGTTATCATGATTTCATACGGGATAATCTACCTGTGCTGCTAGAACATGTGCCTTTGCAAGTACGACACAACATGTGGTTCATGCACGATGGAGCTCCTACACATTTCAGTCGAAGTGTTCGTACGCTTCTCAACAGATTCGGTGACCGATGAATTGGTAGAGGCGGACCAATTCCATTGCCTCCACGCTCTCCTGACCTCAACCCTCTTGACTTTCATTTATGGGGGCATTTGAAACCTCCTGTCTACGCAACCCCGGTACCAAATGTAGAGAGTCTTCGTGCTCGTATTGTGGACGGCTGTGATACAATACGCCATTCTCCAGGGCTGCATCAGCGCATAAGGGATTCCATGTGACGGATGGTGGATGCATGTATTCTAGCTAACGGAGGACGTTTTGAACATTTTCTGTAACTAAGTGTTTGAAGTCACGCTGGTACGTTCTGTTGCTGTGTGTTTCCATTCAATGATTAATGTGATATGATGAGAAGTAATAAAATGAGCTCTAACATGGAAAGTAAGCGTTTCCGGACACATGTCCACATAACATATTTTCTTTCGTTGTGTGTGAGGAATGTTTCCTGAAAGTTTGGCCGTACCTTTTTGTAACACCCTGTATAGAGTGTCTATACAAGAGCGATGTTCTCGAAGATAATATTATGGAAATGGAAGAGGATGTAGATGTAGATGAAGATGAAATGGGAGATATGAAACTGCGTGAAGAGTTTGACAGAGCACTAAAAGACCTAAGTCGAAACAAGGCCCCAGCAGTAGACAACATTCCATTAGAACTACTGATAGTCTTTGGGAGCCAGCCCTGACAAAACTCTACCACCTGGTGAGCAAGATGTGTGAGACAGGCAAAATACCCTCAGGCTTCAACAAGAATATAATAATTCCAATCCCAAAGAAAGCAGGTGATGAGAAATGTGAAAATCAGTTTAATAAACCACGGATGCAAAATACTAACACGAATTCTACGCAGACGACTGGAAAAACTGTTAGAAGCCTTCCTCGGGGAAGATCAGTTTTGATTCCGTAGAAATGTTGGAACACGTGAGGCAATACTGACCCTACGACTTATATTAGAAAATAGTTTAAGGAAAGGCAAACCTACGTTTCTAGCATTTGTAGACTCTTTCAAATTCTGAAGATGGCAGGGGTAAATTACAGGGAGCGAAAGACTATTTATAATTTGTAAAGACACCAGATGAGAGTTATCAGAGTCGAGGGGCATGAAAGGGAAGCCGTGGTTGGGAATGGAGTGAGACAGTGTTGTAGCCTATCCCCGATGTTATTCAATCTGTATATTGAGCAAGCAGTAAAGGAAACAAAAGAAAATTTCGGAGTAGGAATTTAAATCCATGGAGAAGAAATATAAACTTTGAGGTTGACCGATGACATTGTAATTCTGTCAGAGACAGCAAAAGACCTGCAAGAGCAGCTGAACGGAATGGACAGTGTCTTCAAAGGAGGATATAAGATGAACATCAACAAAAGCAAAAGAGGGATAATGGAATGTAGTCGAATTAAATCGGGTGATGCTGCGGGTATTAGATTAGGAAATGAGACGCTTAAAGTAGTAAATGA
Organism: Schistocerca nitens; assembly: GCF_023898315.1. Classification (NCBI taxonomy): domain Eukaryota; kingdom Metazoa; phylum Arthropoda; class Insecta; order Orthoptera; family Acrididae; genus Schistocerca; species Schistocerca nitens. The sequence continues at coordinate 313,989,623 of NC_064619.1, read as the reverse complement.
GTTTTGCTATTTGTGGAGCAAAATAACTGATGATGGTCGAAGTGGAGAGGATATAAAATGTAGACTGACAATGGCAAGGAAAGCGTTTCTGAAGAAGAGAAATTTGTTAACTTCGAGTATAGATTTAAGTGTCTGGAAGTCGTTTCTGAAAGTATTTGTATGGAGTGTAGCCATGTATGGAAGTGAAACGTGGACGATAAAAAGTTTAGACAATAAGGGAATAGAAGCTTTAGAAATGTGGTGCTACTGAAGAATGCTGAAGATTAGATGGGTAGATCACATAACTAATGAGAAGGTGTTGAAAAGAATTGGGGAGAAGAGAAATTTGTGGTACAATTTGACTAGAAGAAAGGATCGGTTGGTAGGACACATTCTGAGGAATCAAGGGGTCACCGATTTAGTATTGGAGGGCAGCGTGGAGGGTAAAAATCATAGAGGGAGACGAAGAGATGAATACACTAAGCAGATTCAGAAGAATGTAGGTTGCAGTAGGTACCGGGAGCTGAAGAAGCTCGCACAGGATAGAGTAGCATGGAGAGCTGCATCAAACCCGTCTCTGGACTGAAGACCACAACAACAACATTTCCATGGAAGTGTGAATGTCGAACGTCAATGTGGTTTACAGAGCGACACCGAATTAGAAGTACATTCACTGGCAAACAGATCGTGAGCTATATTAATAGTTACTCGCCAGTTATCTCCATGGTAGTACGAACATCACATGGTCGATGTATTCATTATTCGTGGTACGACAGAGTGAGGCTGAAGGGATATAGTGGAGTATGACGTATGCGCGTTGTCAGTTACTGAAATAACTGCCTGATACTTATAGCTGGCTATTTCGCTAAGTGTGAATAGTCAATAACCTGTTATTTATTCCAGTTAAGTGTACGCAGGAACACTGTAGCGAAGTTGAGGAAGACCTGCAGAGGGTCGTGGATTTGTGGAGGGCCTGGCAGTTGACCCTGAGTGAAAATAAATGTAACATACTGCGCATAAACGGCATATGAGCTCCACTGATGTTGGATTACACTATTAGCTACAAATCACAGGACACAGAAACTCAGTAAAATACTTGGGAGTAATCATCCTAGCGAGCCAAAGTGTAATGACGTAAAAGAAATTGTAGCAAAAGCAGATGTCAAGTTGAGATTCATTGGAAGAACATTAAGCAAATGTAATTCATCCACGAAAGAAGTCTCTTACAAAACAATGATCTGATCGATTTTTTGGTACTGTTCATCAGCCTAGCGTCCTTATGAAATTATACTAACAGAAGAAACAGAGAAGATCCAACGAAGAGCAACGCGTTTCGTCACGGTGTAGTTTGGATGGTTTATGGGACTCAAAGGGACCAGACTGCAAAGGTCATCGGTCCCACGGTGTAGTTTACTCGGCTTAACAGCATTTCGAGAATATTCAATAAACTTCAATAGCATATGCAACAACAGAAGCATTGTGCATGATAGAGAGTTTCACTGTTGAAATTTTCTGAGGGCTCGTTCCAGGAAGAGTCTGGAAATACATTACTTTTCCCCAAATTTAATTAATTAATTATTAAATAAAATTTGGGAAGAAGTAATATTTTTCCAGACTCTTCCTGAAACGGAGACTCTATCCAAATACGTCTCGCGAAATAACCGCGATGAGAAAATAAGTGAAGTTAGAGCTCACATGGAGGTTTACTTAGAATCACTCTTCTCACGCGCCATTCGCGAGTGGTGGAGGGAATGGGATGAGACGTTGGTGGTTCCAAAAGTACCCTCCGCCACGCACTGAATGGTGGCTTGCGGGCTGTAGATGTAGACAGATATTTCACATACAGCGTGTGACTGTTCAGACCTTAATGCCTTTTTCATAGTAGAGTCCAGCATTCCTGCAACCTTCCTAATCAGTGTGTGTTGCGAGAAGAGGTACACTGGTGAGGCTACGACTTGGTGGCATCACTGCTCACCAATTGCGCATTTACGTGTGATTGCTTCCACAGCACAATCCGCTACAGTCGATGCCGAACACCACCAAGATGTTATTTTCCGCGGTCTTTCACTCTGGCGGCCATAGTTTTCCCCAAACGAAGGATTCGCAGCCTACCTCTCACGATGAGCACACGAAGAACCCTGTGGCCACCCGACCTCAAAGATGGAGCGTCCCAAGCTTCGACTATCCACTATTTCTTCGACTATCCACTATTTGGGCGCAATCGAGTCGGACGTCTCGCCCGTCTTGGGCTAGAATGCCACGCCGACTGCCGGTACGACGTCATTTAACGTGCCGACTGAAAGGCTATCTGTCCAACCCAGTGCATATTTCTAATTTAGCAGAACATGTTTGTGTAAAATCATTATCATTAGTCATTGAAGTCATGGTAAAGTAAATGCAAATGCCGTACAGCAGGGCCGGCCACGGAGCGCCAAATTTCGCACGTGCTGGGTGTGCGACCTGCCTGCGGGCAAAGGCTCGGCCTGTCTCGGATATTCTCGTTCCTTCTCGGAGGTATCCGGTAGACAGCGACATTTCATGTGCTATAGCGGTGCGGCATTTTTCGGTCTGCCCAAGTCTCTTCAGCTCTGCAAAATTGTGGTGTCAGCGCTGTTTACCATGCGCTATTTGTTCATGGTATGAAATACGTTCACAGGTCCATTTGCTGTTTGCACAAACGGTGAAGTCTAGCGATCTATCGTCACAACCCCCTAAAACTAAATGAGAACGACAGAAGAGAGGGATGAGAAGTCTCAATATATATTATTGTATTGTACTGTACTGTAGGTTAAGCGAGGGCCTAGAAACGACGGAGAGGCTCCGTCCCCGCCGCAGCCGCAGTGGTCCACAACCCCACGACGACTACCGCAGTCAACTTCACCTCTCCGCCGCCCCACACCGAACCCAGGGTTATTGTGTGGTTCCGCCCGCGGTGGAACCCCCAGGGAACGTCTCACACCAGACGAGTGTAGCCCCTATGTTTTTCGTGGTAGAGTAATGGTGGTGTACGCGTACGTGAAGAACTTGTTTGCGCAACAATCGCCGACATAGTGCAGCTGAGGCGGAATAAGGGGAACCAGCCCGCATTCGCCGTGGCAGATGGAAAACCGCCTAAAAGACTGGCCGGCTCACCGGACCTCGACACAAGTCCGCCGGGTGGATTCGTGCCGGGGACCAGGCGCTCCTCCCTGCCCGGAAAGCCGTGCATTAGACCGCACGGCCAACCGGGCGGGCTCTATATATATTAAGTAATCGCATAAGGACAGGTAGTGTAAATATGGTACGAAACGACATTACCGTACCATGCAGAAAAAATTTAAAGATTTAATTGACAATGAAGGAGCAAAAAATTGCAACAATGGACAGACAGGATTTATAATTATGTACATCAAGAAGAACTTGGTGCTAAATTTGCAGGCATGGAGCACGTGAAAAAATTGGTGGTGTGAATAGTAAAATTTCTGAGGTCGCATGCATTACTCCATTGTCAGTTGCAACAATTTTCGATGGAACTGAACGAAGAGTGTGGACATTCTATATATTAAACAAAGTACGTTGGCTAAATCAAGGGGTATACCTGGAATGATTTTTAGATTTGAAAGTCGTTATTATTGAATTTATGAAGGAAAAAGGAGTGCAGGAACGAAAAGTAGAACATCCGAAATGGATTGCATACCTCGCATTTAAGTGGACTTAACTGTACACTGCCCACAGTAAGACACTGCAAGGTGAGATGCTACTTCTTTCTGAGTGGATGGTGATGCATTTAAAAAGAAAATAGAGTTGTAAAAGGGACACATTTTCATATACGAAGTCCAGTTTCCTAAACTAACTGTCGTTCAAGAAAACGCGAGGTTTGAAAAATTGTGGCCTGGAAAGAATTACAAGAATAGTATCCTAAACGCTTTGAGGACATTGTCAATCAAATGGTTCAAATGGCTCTGAGCACTATGGGCTTAACATCTGAGGTCATCAGTCCCCTAGAACTTAGAACTACTTAAACCGAACTAACCTAAGGACATCACACACATCCATGCCTGAGGCAGGATTCGAATCTGCGACCGCAGTGGTCGCGCGGTTCCAGAGTGAAGCGCCTAGAACCGCTCGGCCACCAATGTCAATCCTCCATCAGTTTTAGAGTTGTTTTCGAGATCGTTTCAGTTGAAAGCGCTCCTGTGCGTGTGTAGATGTTACTGAATTATCTACAGGGTAATTCACCTTTTAAATACAATGGTTGTTATTGTAAAACTGTCCAGGACATCTATATTGCTTTCTTCAGGTAGAGTTTCCACGTCTCCATAATGAGGCTGCAAAAGTAAAACATTGTGTGTGTGTGTGTGTGTGTGTGTGTGTGTGTGTGTGTGAGAGAGAGAGAGACAGAGAGAGAGAGAGAGAGAGAGAGAGAGAGAGAGAGACCTTTTTTTCTGTTATGAAACTAAATTAATCATGATTACATGGGAACCTGATGCAAAAATCTGTGAAAATATAAACAGTATAATTTCATCGTGCCGAAAATAATGAAATAACACTGAAAATTTGATATGTCTGTGAACTGTGGGGTTGACAAATGTGAATTATAAAACCAAATCATATGCGGTGCGACTGCACTACCATTTAAATGTGGCACATTCAGTTTCCCCTCTTCCCCCTCCACATGTTCATTCATCATGCTGTGGCAGTGGGGGAAGTGTGTAGCGAGGCTGAGGAGTAGGGTTCTGTTGCCAGGCCACAGATCACAAGCTGATTTCTAGGCCCACTCTGCCGTCAACAATTGACTTCTTAAGTAATAGAACCCAGTACGTTGTCCTCGATGTTGAGTGTTCATCGGAGGTGAGGGTATCATCTGGAGTGCCCCAGGGAAGTGTGGTAGGTACGCTGTTGTTTTCTATCTACATAAATGATCTTTTGGATAGGGTGGATAACAATGTGCAGCTGTTTGCTGATGATGCAGTGGTGTACGGGAAGGTGTCGTCGTTATGACTGTAGGAGGATACAAAATGACTTGGACAGGATTTGTGATTGGTGTAAAGAATGGCAGCTAACTCTAAATACCGATAAATATAAATTAATGAAGATGAATAGAAAAAAGAATCCCGTAATGTTTGAATACTCCATTAGTAGTGTAGCGCTTGACACAGTCACGTCGATTAAATACTTGGGCGTAACGTTGCAGAGCGATATGAAGTGGGACAAGCATGTAATGGCAGTTGTGGGGAAGGCGGATAGTCATCTTCGGTTCATTGGTAGAATTTTGGGAAGATGTGGTTCATCTGTAAAGGAGACCGCTTATAAAACACTAATACGACCTATTCTTGAGTACTGCTCGAGCGTTTGGGATCCCTATCAGGTCGGATTGAGGGAGGACATAGAAGCAATTCAGAGGCGGGCTGCTAGTTTTTTTACTGGTAGGTTTGATCATCACGCGAGTGTTACGGAAATGCTTCAGGAACTCGGGTGGGAGTCTCTAGAGGAAAGGAGGCGTTCTTTTTGTGAATCGCTGCTGAGGAAATTTAGAGAACCAGCATTTGAGGCTGACTGCAGTACAGGTTTACTGCCGCCAACTTACATTTCGCGGAAAGACCACAAAGATAAGAGAGATTCGGGCTCTTGCAGAGGCATATAGGCAGTCATTTTTCCCACGTTCTGTTTGGGAGTGGAACAGGGAGAGAAGATGCTAGTTGTGGTACGAGGTACCCTCCGACACGCACCGTATGGCGGATTGCGGAGTATGTATGTAGATGCAGATGTAGAATTGCTGACTGGGATATCCCGTGAGGTGGGTTCAGCCGCCTGTCGGAAACGGTGTTCTCTGTGCACGTTGGCTGCTGCCCTGGCAGATGTTTGAGTGTTGTGTTGCTGTGTATTTGTAGAGTGAAGGTGAGTGTAATGGATACATATACAGTGTAGTGTTATGATGTTTGTACTGTGTGATGAGAGAAGGGAGAGGGTGAAACCCAGTGCCGGCACATAACGTATTACTTGTGGACACAACCGAGGGGGCTGCCGACCTTAATGTCTCTATCAGACAGACTTATCATCTTAGCGTTTTTATGGGGGGACGTTGATGAAATTGACCAAAAATGTCAATTTTCGATTTATTTTTTATTTGTTAGTACAACTCAGGAACAAAAAGTTCCCAAAGTTTCAATGTTGAAATCGCATCCGAAGTGCCTGAAAATCAATTAAAAGTGTGATGCGACCTCCCTGCCACGTCCACGTTTTGAAGCAGTACTTCAATACAAGCTCAGTAAACAACGATTCTGTGTGTTACTTTCAACCAAACGTGTGCGGGATGCATCTAGAAGGCCGTGATACATACTCTTTGGTTTTATAGATCATCTTTGGCCGATCCTGCACTTCTGAAAAAGTGTGTTCATGACAAAACCCAAAATCCAAATGAGTATCTAAATTCACTCATATGGAAATGATGCCCTAAATCACATTTGCATCTGCTACAGTTGTCAGAATTGCAACTCACGATGCAGTTATTGTATTTAATGATGGGAACGTCGGGATGATGAAGGTATTAGAAAGAATGGGCTTCAAGATAGGAAATTTTAGTCAAGACATCCTGAGAAAAATAGATTTACGGCGCGTCTCTGCTGCTGAAAAATCAGTTGACTACCTGGTAAAGTTCATAAAATGGGAACAAAACCTTGTGTTTCGGAACCGACTGTGTTACATATTAATAGTGCAGTAATATCGGCGGAATCTCTAGATGTGAGGATGTGTTTTGTTTCTACAAGACAGAGATATAAATGAAAATAAAATTATACGTATTTAGTAGAAACCAGAAGAGAAGCCTTGAAGGGAAAGACGACCCAGAGTACAAATGTGGTGCCTTCTGAAGAAGTGACATAAGGAAAAAAGTTAGGCTGAAGTTTATATTGCGATCCCTGTAAAGTTTGTTTTTTAAAGTTAATGTACCTTTTCCACAGATTCTTTGAATGCTAGAATTATGAAATTTTGTACACATATTTCTGTAAACCTAACAAACGTAGTCTCAAGAGCAGATTTTGAAATTCTGATTGCAAGCTGAGACATGAGGCAAAATGCTTGGAATTTTGTATGAATTTAAAATTGTGCTTGTGGAATTATAATTAAAAAAATATGAATATTTCCCTATTTGACCTATTCCAAAAACCTCATGAGAGATGATTACAACATATAAAGAGATGAAACAGAGAAATTTTTGTAGAATTCTCTTGAATACATTTTGAGAAAAAGGAACATACATTATTTTTTGAAAATAAAACTTAAAATTTCATTAAAAAAAGCTGAATATATAAAATCAAAGGATTTTATATGTAAATGTGTTACTTTCATGTAAAGCTTTGTACAAAATTTCTTTGCCATATCTCCAAAACTGTGGATTTGGTGCGTTTTTGAAATAGTGTGTGTTTTTCATCCACGTCCCCCTTAATGGCAGTAAGGGTACTGCGCTATAAACATGACAAACACACCATCACCGTAAAACATCAGCTCTGTACTCCATTGCTGATACAAGACATGATGGCAGGTAATGTTCTCCAGGCATACATCAAAACCAAACCCTTCCATCGAACTGCCACTGGATATAGCACGATTCACACAAGTTTCCAGTCAACCGCTGTCCAGTGGCATCATTCTTTGTATCACCCCAAGCGCCACTCAGCGTCAACAGAAGTGCGGCTTATGAGGAGTCGCTCTACCGCTGTACCTCATTAATCCCTTACATGCAGTCATTCTGTTACATGAACTACAGGTAGCACTTCTGAACTCACGTGTGAGTCCTTTCACTGATTTCAAGCGATTTTTTTTTATAATGTCTGTCTAAAATACGAGACGGTTCCTGTCCATCAGTACATGAGGTCTACTTGGCCTTGGTTTCCGCTTCACAGGCACATCGTCAAAAGTTTACTTGTGCTGCCGTAGAAGTGTTGAAATGTTCTCGATGGATGTATTACTCAAGTAATTCAATGACTAGAGCGGGCGTCACGAAATTTGGACGCCTCAGTCATACCCGCTGCCTGCAGTCCACAAGCGCTAAGTACTGCGATTCGCCCGCCTCGTAGCTTTGATGCCATACTGTTAGCAGTGCAGCAGGACAGAGCCAACTAAGTGTTCTGTAGTGGACTGTTAAGGCAGCCAGTCCACAGTGAAGTAGCCGAAAGGGCACGCGTCAACTCACGCCGTCTGGCGTTAAGTCTGGAACAGGATTCGTAATGAATGTGATAAAGAAAAGAACGTAGCTACTAGAACACTTAACTTTTATATATTGGTATACAGCATTCTGGATGATACAAGTGAGACTCTATCTTGAGGTACATGCAACGTTACAAATGGTTAATGGCGCCTTGCTAGGTCGTAGCCATTAACTTAGCTGAAGGCTATTCTAACTGTCTCTCGGCAAATGAGAGAAAGGCTTCGTACGTGTAGTCGCTAGCAATGTCGTCGTACAACTGGGGCGAGTGCTAGTCCGTCTCTCGCGACCTGCCTTGTGGGGGCGCTCGGTCTGCGATCCTGACAGTGGCGACACGCGGGTCCGACATGTACTAATGGACCGCGGCCGATTTAAGCTACCACCTAGCAAGTGTGGTGTCTGGCGGTGACACCACATGTTCGTTGTTTCAGTTTTGACGTGAGTCCGGTAGTGAGCGAAATGCAGAAGCAAGAGCCTGCGTAGAGGGCGTGAAGACATTTGAAAACAATATAAACTTCCCATATCAAATGTGCTGAAGTTGTGTATATTCCAGGCTTGATCATATTAGAAATGATAGGATCAGAGAGATATGAATGTCGAAAGCACAGTCCTAGACTACATAGAAAGGAAGCGCCTACTCTGGTACGGTAACTTATGCGTATGCCAGACGCAAGATGGGCAAAACGTGTATGGCAATGGACTCCAGATCAAAGAAAAAAGCGCGGTAGACCTGCGAGATGCTAGAAAGACGACGTCAACGAAGCAATGGTGGAGAGAAGTCTTAATGAAGGAGACTGGAAAGACCGTGAAAGATGGAGACTGGGATGCGAGAGGCGGCCGCCGGCCTAGAAACCTCGCTCATATACAGGGTGTTTCAAAAATGACCGGTATATTTGAAACGGCAATAAAAACTAAACGAGCAGCGATAGAAATACACCGTTTGTTGCAATATGCTTGGGACAACAGTACATTTTCAGGCAGACAAACTTTCGAAATTACAGTAGTTACAATTTTCAACAACAGATGGCGCTGCGGTCTGGGAAACTCTATAGTACGATATTTTCCACATATTCACCATGCGTAGCAATAATATGGCGTGGTCTCTGAATGAAATTACCCGAAACCTTTGACAACGTGTCTGGCGGAATGGCTTCACATGCAGATGAGATGTACTGCTTCAGCTGTTCAATTGTTTCTGGATTCTGGCGGTACACCTGGTCTTTCAAGTGTCCCCACAGAAAGAAGTCACAGGGGTTCATGTCTGGCGAATAGGGAGGCCAATCCACGCCGCCTCCTGTATGTTTCGGATAGCCCAAAGCAATCACACGATCATCAAAATATTCATTCAGGAAATTAAAGACGTCGGCCGTGCGATGTGGCCGGGCACCATCTTGCATAAACCACGAGGTGTTCGCAGTGTCGTCTAAGGCAGTTTGTACCGCCACAAATTCACGAAGAATGTCCAGATAGCGTGATGCAGTAATCGTTTCGGATCTGAAAAATGGGCCAATGATTCCTTTGGAAGAAATGGCGGCCCAGACCAGTACTTTTTGAGGATGCAGGGACGATGGGACTGCAACATGGGGCTTTTCCGTTCCCCATATGCGCCAGTTCTGTTTATTGACGAAGCCGTCCAGGTAAAAATAAGCTTCGTCAGTAAACCAAATGCTGCCCACATGTATATCGCCGTCATCAATCCTGTGCACTATATCGTTAGCGAATGTCTCTCGTGCAGCAATGGTAGCGGCGCTGAGGGGTTGCCGCGTTTGAATTTTGTATGGATAGAGGTGTAACCTCTGGCGCATGAGACGATACGTGGACGTTGGCGTCATTTGGACCGCAGCTGCAACACGGCGAACGGAAACCCGAGGCCGCTGTTGGACTACCTGCTGCACTAGCTGCGCGTTGCCCTCTGTGGTTGCCGTACGCGGTCGCCCTACCTTTCCAGCACGTTCATCCGTCACGTTCCCAGTCCGTTGAAATTTGTCAAACAGATCCTTTATTGTATCGCTTTTCGGTCCTTTGGTTACATTAAACCTCCGTTGAATACATCGTCTTGTTGCAACAACACTGTGTTCTAGGCGGTGGAATTCCAACACCAGAAAAATCCTCTGTTCTAAGGAATAAACCATGTTGTCCACAGCACACTTGCACGTTGTGAACAGCACACGCTTACAGCAGAAAGACGACGTACAGAATGGCGCACCCACAGACTGCGTTGTCTTCTATATCTTTCACATCACTTGCAGCGCCATCTGTTGTTGAAAATTGTAACTACTATAATTTCGAAAGTTTGTACGCCTGAAAATGTACTGTTGTCCCAAGCATATTGCAACAAACGGTGTATTTCTATCGCTGCTCGTTTAGTTTTTATTGCCGTTTCAAATATACCGGTCATTTTTGAAACACCCTGTATATAAATGTACTGAAGTTCTTTATTGATCAGGTTAACAGTGAAGAAGCCACGAATAATATAATTTTTGCGCAAGTTCATAAAATGGAAACAATACCTTGTATTTCGGAATCGACTAAACTACATATTAATAGTGCAGTAATGTTGGCGGAATCTCTAGATGTGAGCATGTGTTTTAATTCTCCAAGACAGGGATATAAATGAAAACAAAATTATACGCATTTCGTAGATTTTGATAAAACGGATAGTGCACAGAACTGTACTTACGTACCACGACCGAAGAGAGTATCCAACACCTAGAAAACTACAGGGTGATGAAGGTGAAAAAAAATATTCTCGCTCAGAGACCCACTCCCCCTTGTATTCTTCCCTCACCGGGATTTGATCCAGAAAGTGTAATGGTGAACGAAACTTTTTAATTGAATACACAGAGATTGTAGCTGAAAGAACGAAGTTTTGTGTACAGTGCACTGCTGAGGACAATAGTCATGCAGTACACTTCGATAAAACTTGACTTTCATAAAACCATTCGCACAAATGTATTTTTCTCGACTTAAGAGCAAATAGTGTCCTGAAAGTACATACAGTTACTTTTTTATATGATTATCGGCGATTTGGGTGATGGGTGCGTTGACGAAGGGTCAGTAAGATCGGCAGATAAATAATTTTCGGGAGGCACGGAATGTTATCGGTCGCATTTAGGCGAACCGTCGGAACGAAAATACTAGCGGCGGCACACAAGTATCCATTCGATGTCGCGCAGGGACTCTCTCGTAAATAAAATGCGTTCTTACGTGACACCATACAATAATGATGTCTCCAATGTTACCAAATTAATTTTATAGTTTTCTTAGCAACTCTCTCTCTCTCTCGAAGCTTCTACAAGGTCCAACAGAACGCAAATTCATCAGCGATGACATTTTTGGTCACACAGGCGAAACAGTTTCATTCATCTTACGGTATTTTATTTTTTATATCAGAATAAAATATTTATCACATGCATCTATAAACTCTCAGAATGTTCACATATTTCTTCAGTCCAAATATATCAGCGGTTCTTTTTCACCAACAGGCTGAAGTAAAAAATTATATCTCTTAAAAATTTCTTGTCACGATGGTTTTTTTTTTTCGTAGCAGATGGCTAGAATTTTCTTTTAGAATGTACTAAATCATATTTTAGACTAAAACTAGAGACATCTAATATTTTTTCTGGATTTTTACTAACTTTTTTTTATCACAAACTGGCAGTGCTGTAAGACGACCTTGAGGTGGCTATTTTAGTGACGGCCACTATAGTTCACGGTCGAAATCACGAGCTCTTCTGGGCGACCTATTCTGCTTTTGCTGCTTCTCTGGTGATAACACATAATTCACCGCTTCCTTTTGTACTGGCGGTTCCGCTTCTCTTGTCATCTAGTGGTCAATTTCACACTGAATACGAGTGTTCGTTTTGATCATGTGAGCTGCCTGGAAACTCCCACAGAGTCCTACTAACTATCGAAACACGAAGCAGAAAGAAACTAGTACCGGTATAGTAATATATGTGCATTCAAATACAGAGATATGTAAACAGACAAAATACGGCGCTGCGGTCGGCAACGCCCATATAAGACAACACGTGTCTGTCGCAGTTGTTAGATCGGTTACTGCTGCTACAATGGCAAGTTATCAATATTTAAGTGAGTTTGAACGTGGTGTTATAGTCGGTTCACAAGCGATGGGACACAGCAACTCCGAGAAAGTGGGGCTTTTCTCGTACGACCATTTTAAGAGCGAAAAGAGAATATGAGGAATCCGGTGAAACATAAAATCTCCAATACCGCTGCGGCAGGAAAAAAGATCCTGCAAGAACGGGACCAACAACGACTGAAGAGAATCGTTCAACGTGACAGAAGTACAAATGGTTCAAATGGCTCTGAGCACTATGCGACTTAGCATCTGAGGTCATCAGTCGCCTAGAACCTAGAACTAATTAAATCTAACTAACCTAAGGACATCACACACATCCATGCCCGAGGTAGGATTCGAACCTGCGACCGTAGTGGTCGCTCGGTTCCAGACTGTAGGCCCTAGAACCGCACGGCCACAACGGCCGGCGACAGAAGTACAACCCTTCCGCAAATTGCTGCAGATTTCAATGCTGGGCCTTCAATAAGTGTCAGCGTGCGAACCATTCAACAAAACGTCATCGGTATGACGACTGCATGACACCAAGCTTTACGCCTCGCCTGGGCTCATCAGCACCGACATTGGGTTGTTGGTGATTGGAAACATGTGGCCTGGTCGGACGAGTATCGTTTCAAATTTTATCGAGCGATGTACGCGTGCGGGCATGGAGACAACCTCATGAATTCATGAGCGCTGCATGTCAGCAGAGGATTGTTCAAGCTAGTGGAGACTCTGTAACGGTGCGGTGCGTGTGCAGCTGGATTGATATGAGTCCCTGGTACGTCTAGATAGGACTCTGTCAGGTGACACGTACGTAAGTATCCTGTCTGATCACCTGCATCCATTCATGTCTATTGTGCATTCCGATGGACTTTGGCAATTCCGCCGGCCAGTATGGCCGAGCGGTTCTAGGAGTTTGAGTCTGGAACCGCGCGACCGCTACGGTCGCAGGTTCGAATCCTGTCTCGGGCATGGATGTGTGTGATGTCCTTAGGTTAGTTAGCAGCCCCGCAGCCTCAAAGGGTTCGGGCAAAGTCAGGACATGCGGGGACCAAGCAGCAATCGGTATTGTAATTATAAACTGTCGAAGCTGCGTTGGTAAAGTACCGGAACTTCAAGCGCTGATAGAAAGCACCGAAGCTGAAATCGTTATAGGTACGGAAAGCTGGCTGAAGCCAGAGATAAATTCTGCCAAAATTTTTACAAAGTCACAGACGGTGTTTAGAAAGGATAGATTGCATGCAATCGGTGGTGGCGTGTTTGTCGCTGTTAGTAGTAGTTTATCCTCTAGTGAAATAGAAGTAGATAGTTCCTGTGAATTATTATGGGTGGAGGTTACACTCAACAACAGAGCTAGGTTAATAATTAACTCCTTTTACCGACCTCCCGACTCATTAGCAATAGTGGCAGAACAACTGAGAGATAATCTGAAATACATTTCACATAAATTTCCTCAGCATGTTATAGTCTTAGGTGGAGATCTCAATTTACCAGATATAGACTGGGACACTCAGATGTTTAGGACGGGTGGTAGGGACAGAGCATCGAGTGACATTATACTGAGTGCACTATCCGAAAATTACCTCGAGCAATTAAACAGAGAACCGACTCGTGGAGATAACATCTTGGACGTACTGATAACAAACAGACCCGAACCTTTCGACTCTGTAAGCGCAGAACAGGGAATCAGTGATCATAAGGCCGTTGCAGCATCCCTGAATATGGAAGTAAATAGGAATATAAAACAAGGGAGGAAAGTTTATCTGTTTAGAAAGAGTAGTAGGAGGCTGATTTCAGACTACCTAACAGATCAAAACGAAAATTTCTGTTCCGACACTGACAATGTTGAGTGTTTATGGAAAAAGTTCAAGGCAATCGAAAAATGCGTTTTAGACAGGTACGTGCCGAGTAAAACTGTGAGGGACGGGGAAAACCCACCCTGGTTCAACAACAAAGTTAGGAAACCACTGCGAAAGCAAAGAGAGCTTCACTCCAAGTTTAAACTCAGCCAAAGCCTCTCAGACAAACAGAAGCTAAACGCTGTCAAAGTTGCATAAGGAGGGCTATGTGTGAAGCGTTCCGTGAATTTGAAAGTAAAGTTCTATGTACCGACTTGACAGAAAATCCTAGGAAGGGTTGTTGTTGGGTTGTTTTTGGGGAAGGAGACCAGACAGCGAGGTCATCGGTCTCATCGGATTAGGGAAGGAAGTCGGCCGTGCCCTTTCAGAGGAACCATCCCGGCATTTGCCTGGAGTGATTTAGGAAAATCACGGAAAACCTAAATCAGTATGCCGGACGCGGGACTGAACCGTCGTCCTCCCGAATGCGAGTCCAGCGTAAAATCCTAGGAAGTTCTGGTCTTACGTTAAATCAGTAAGTGGATCGAAACAGCATATCCAGACACTAAACACCTTTTTCCAAAGCTGTTTCACAGAGGAAGACCGCACTGCAGTTCCTTCTCTAAATCCTCGCAGGAACGATAAAAAGGCTGACATCGAAATAAGTATCCAAGGAATAGAAAAGCAACTGAAATCACTCAACAGAGCTAAGTCCACTGGACCTGACGGGATACCAATTCGATTCTACACGGCCGGCCGAAGTGGCCGTGCGGTTAAAGGCGCTGCAGTCTGGAACCGCAAGACCGCTACGGTCGTAGGTTCGAATCCTGCCTCGGGCATGGATGTTTGTGATGTCCTTAGGTTAGTTAGGTTTCACTAGTTCTAAGTTCTAGGGGACTAATGACCTCAGCAGTTGAGTCCCATAGTGCTCAGAGCCATTTGAACCATCTGAACCGATTCTACACAGAGGACGCGAAAGAACTTGCCCCGCTTCTAACAGCCGTGTACCGCAAGTCTCTAGAGGAACGAACGGTTCCAAATGATTGGAAAAGAGCATACGTAGTCCCAGTTTTCAAGAAGGGTCGTTGAGCAGATGCGCAAAACTATAGGCCTATATCTCTGACATCGATCTGTTGTAGAATTTTAGAACATGTTTTTTGCTCGCGTATCATGTCATTTCTGGAAACCCAGAATCTATATTGTAGGATACAACATGAATTCCGGAAACAGCGATCGTGTGAGACCCAACTTGCTTTATTTGTTCATGAGACCCAGAAAATATTAGATACAGGCTGCCAGGTAGATGCCATTTTCCTTGACTTCGGGAAGGCGTTCGATACAGTTCCGCACTGTCGCCTAATAAACAAAGTAAGAGCCTATGTTATATCAGACCAGCTGTGTGGATGGACTGAACAGTTTTTAGCAAACAGAACACAGCATGTTGTTCTCAATGGAAAGACGTCTACAGACGTTAAAGTAACCTCTGGCGTGCCACAGGGGAGCGTTATGGGACCATTGCTTTTCACAATATATATATAAATGACCTAGTAGATAGTGTCGGAAGTTCCATGCGGCTTTTCGCGGATGATGCTGTAGTATACAGAGAAGTTGCAGCATTAGAAAATTGCAGAGAAATGCAGGAAGACATGCAGCGGATAGGCACTTCTTGCAGGGAGTGGCAACTGAACCTTAACATAGACAAATGTAATGTATTGCGAATACATAAAAAGAAGGATCCTTTATTGTATGATTATATGATAGGGGAACAAACACTGGTAGCAGTTACTTCTGTAAAATATCTGGGAGTATGCGTACGGAACGATTTGAAGTGGAATGATCATAGCCGGCTAGTGTGGCCGAGCGGTTCTAGGCGCTTCAGTTTGGAACCGCGCGACCGCTACAGTCGCAGGTTCGAATCCTGCCTCGGGCATGGATGTGTGTGATGTCCTAAGGGTAGTTAGGTTTAAGTAGTTCTAAATTCTAGGGGACTGATGACCTCAGAAGTTGAGTCCCATAGTGCTCAGCGCCATTTGAACAATTTTGGAAATTCAAGCAGAATAATGTGACACCCCACACGTCCATAATTTCTACAGAGTGGCTCCAGGAACACTCTTTTGAGTTTAAACACTTCTGCTGGCCACGTAACTTCCCAGACATGAGCATAATTGAGGATATGTGGGATGCCTTGCAACGTGCTGTTCAGAAGAGATTTACACCCCTCGTACTCTTACGAATTCATGGTGTCAGTTCCCTCCAGCATTACTTTAGATGTTAGTCGACTCTACGCCAAGTCGTGTTGAGGCACTTCTGCGTGCTCGCGGGGGCCCTACAGTTCATGTAAGCTAACCCTCGAGAGATTATCTGTGAAGTGTTTCACATCATTTAGCTTTCAAAAAACGAAGTACGAAAACAACAAAACCAAAAGATCCATGTCTTGAAATTTTTGTCCTGTTTTCGTAAGTGTAGTGGAAGTGCGTTTAATCTATGACCATGTTAGTGGCAAAGCAGATTTCGACAAGACAGACGAGCACTTTAACATTCTTTCATATACAAACTTCGGTGAGAACTGCTTCAAATAATACCAAACCTGGATTTTCCAGAAAGAAGTCCACTGAAGATACATTTAATATAAAAGGCGTAGGTGTCTGGAACGTGCGTGAATATTACACTGCAGCAAGAAAAACGTGTTTTGGAGTTATTAAGAGTATTTGTACACTTGCTGGCCATACAAACAAGCTTTTTTTTTATTTGTACTACGAAAATGTTGACCTGTATCATCACATTACGAATCTAAGATTCCCACGCTACTCATAATAAAGCGCAATTAGAAAACGTAATTCTTATATTAGGTTAATATGTTTCATTACGTCGTCAAACTGTTCCGCACAGGCAGTATCCTTCGCATGAATTGTCGTTTGTCAGAACGGAGACAAATTCCGCATGTTAGAAACAGCAGTCATGTTTGCAGATTGAGTGCGTCCAGTCTGAAACTGCGGCGGACGAAGCAGCTGACAAAAGCAGCAGCAAACTTGTCTGATAGCCCGTCAAGCAAAGTCAAGCGTGGGCTGTTCCATTAAAGCAACCTCATTTCGCTAGCGATTGGCTCTGGAAGAGAGATCACCCCGAAGCATGGCTGGTATTGAGTTGATATTCAGTAAAGCAAAGTTGCTCTAAAGTAGTCATGGAATACAGCTGACGTAAGACTGATATTTCTTGTTCATTCGTGGAATATTTTACATCTGTAATACAAATTGTGCGGATGCGTCTACACAGGGTGTTTCAGAGGAATTTTATATATTTGGGGGGGAGTGGCATTGATTAACTCGAATAAGACATTCCTTATAACGTGTTTCCAGCCTTTATTGGTTACAGAGATACAGATGGACGCAGAGGTAAGTTTTCATTTCGCGTGTTGGTAGTTCACTTGTTGTGCGAGTGTTTATCGACAGCCATATTTTGGTCTGTTGATCAAGTTGTGAATCTGTGATTTAGTTTACGTAATTGCCGATATGGTATTTGTATACGGATTTTACACTTGGAGAGAATATAGTAGATGATTTCCTAACCGCAGAGTACCAGACTCAAGAGCGTTCACTCCTATTTTCACTAAACTGTGAGAGAGTGGCGCATTGCCTAGCAATCATATCTGAATTTAACGTGCAAAGGAACCGTGTGTGGATGAAGAAGAAGACATTATTTATTTGGTAGAGCATAGCGTAGTCCTTCAAAATAAAGTTCAGAATTTCTTCAATTATCGGTGTTTCACATACAGGAATATAGTGGACATTACGTACGCAGGACCACTACCCGTACAATTTACAGTGAAACCAACACTTTAGAAATGGAGATGATAGTAAATGACAGGAATTTTGTCGTTAGCAATGGCGAATCGCTAAGTAATTCCGTAAATACTTGCAAAATGATTTATTATATTACGATCGCTTAAAAATATGTGATCATGACATTACAGGTTTCGGCACCAAGTTATGTGTGATCAATCCACTAAAAAGCATCGCCAAGGAACATAAAAACTGCAGTTAAGTTCTCTGTACATCATGAAGTTTAAAATACGTAAAATAATGTACATCGTATCGTCGTGTGGTAAAAGAGACATATTAAAGTACTGCCTTGTACTGTTCCATATTGATTATGGGAGAGAGGCGTAAGGAAAATAGCGGTAGGAGGAAGGGCCATAGGCAAAGTGGAGCGGTTAACAGCGCTTTCTATGGCTAATAATGTTTATTCTAAGCCATCTTTAAAATTAATATCTTAAAAGCATAAGCAAGAGTATAAATAATTCAATTTATACAACTTTAAAAATTTAAAGAAGATGCTAAGCTGTGCTGTGAAGATTTGCGATTTTTTTCTCTTTAAAATTTAATTAATTTTTAAAGTCTTACAACTTAAAAAAGTTAAAAAATGTTCTTATAAAATTAAAACAAATATGATAATTATTTTAAAAAACCTAGGCCTATCCACGACCATCACATATTAAAATTACGAAAAATATATATACTTTCTCACATATAGTATTACATTAAAGGCAAATTCTATGAAAATATAAGTGCTCATATTGAAAGGTTTTATCTACGAAAATAAAAATTGCCGTATGTATCTGAAAAACCATCACCTGAGAACGGCTGGCTAGATTTGGATGATTTTTTTGGTTCTGTTCATAGTTGTCACAACAACGTTCGTATGAAAAGTCGGATATTTGGATGGTATTTTTGTATGAAAATCAGGCTGAAAGAAATTTTATGGTCGGTTTGACAGTCCTGCTGACATGTCACCATAACAAAAATAAAATAAAATAAATGTGACGTTCAGTTTGACATTCTGCTGTCGCATGTTTTCGCTAAAACATCGGCGCTTTTAGCTTTCTGTCCGCACGGAAAGACATAAAGTATCTTTCATCACCAAGCGCTGCGATGAACGCATTAAAAAAAACCAACAAATTATTGTCACAACAATGAATTCCGATTTATTTCATTTCAGTAAATTTGTAATGTTACAGAAATTGTTTTGTTTCAAATAACACACATTCAAGGATATATTCGAATGGATGAATCCCTTCTCGACCAACTGTCTGACTGACAGACAACCACAGGAGATGAACGTGGACATGTAGAATAGAGGCTATCTGTTAGACCAGCTGCGAAAACGAATATAGTAAGGTGTGCTGTGAAGGTCGGCGATTTTGTTTCCCTTTTCGCAGACATTTTTAACGAAAAAACAGGAAAGTTATTTTTAAGGCTAACTTTATGATCCTACCTCTTGTAGATTAAAACCATGCAAAAAACTGTCACTAACTCTACTATCCTCCCATATCCAGCAGCTCGAAAGGTCTCTCTCATACTCCGTGTACTAATGATTCCAACCGATTTACTCATTCGTTTTGACTTCTATTCCCAATCAAGATTCTGTTTGCAGTAACACTGAACACGGGTAGAGTGAGTGGGAGGAGGAAATGGACAGAGAAAGGGGGAGGAAATTTATGTAAAGAAGATGAAGGGGAATGCAGACAGAGAGATGATGGGGGACGAGGTGGATGGAGAGAGTTGAGATAAGAGATGTCCAGCTAGTGGGGGGTGTGGGATGGGGGGGGGGGGGGGAAGGTGATGCACAGAGACAGGGGTAGGAGGAGTAAATGGATAAAGGAATGTGGGAGGAAGAGAAGGTTAGGGGGGAGAAGGAGATTAGGAAGTATATCCAATTCTCAAACATACCTAGCAATTGCGAAGCATTGCCGGGTTCGCTAGTATGCGTGTAAATAATAAATGATCAACGGAACCATGATAAACTGTTTTAAAAAAAAGTGTCATTAATGAAAAATACAGCAAAAGCTAGTAATTATTAAACATGATTTCTAAATGTTAGCTGAACGATGAGTGCAATCACTTGTTATTATGACTGTGAAAATGAAATCGTAAGAAAATAGACTGGCATTGAAGGAAGCAGAACACTCTACTGGAAGGTTTGACTACGTAGTTCTTGCGCCAGCGTCTTCGGTATGTTTGCTTCCGTGTTCTCACAAGGCGATTGCGCTATTCGTCTTCACCGATTTAGATCACATTTATGGTGTATAGAGGGCTTGGCCAGGTTAGGAAGTAAGAGACGTGAGAAATCCAGATGGCCAGGCGTTTGGAAAAAATAGCATTTTTGGCGCGGTTCTGGAAACACAAAAATGGCTTCAGTCTCAAAGGGTTCAGCTCGAACGCAGGAAGAACGTAGATCTAAGAACCGTCGGTATAATAATTGCAAATTGTCGAAGTTGTGTTGGGAAAGTACAACGCTCCAAGCACTAATAGAAAACACTGATGCTCAAATCGTTATAAGCACTGAAATCTGACTAAAGACTGAGAAGTTCAGCCGAAATGTTGGCGAAGGACCTAACGGTGTTCAGAAGAGACAGGTTAAATACAGTTGGCGGTGGCGTGTTTGTCGCTGTTACAAGTAATTTATCTTGTAGCGAAATTGAGGTAGATGGTTCCTGTGAGTTAGTTTGGGTAATCATCATTCTTGGCAACGGAATAAAATAATAAGAGGATCCTTTTACCGACCTCCCAGCTCAGACGATACAATTGCTGAAAGGTTCAAAGAAAACTTGAGTTTAATTTCAAACATGTACCAGACTCCAACAATTATAGTTGGTGGTGACTTCAATTTACCCTCTATATGTTGCCGAAAATACATCTTTACATCCGTATATGTATAATCATGAAATTGTGCTAAACGCATTCTCTGAAAATTATTTCGAGCAAATAGTTCATGAGCCCAATCGAGCTGGAAACGGTTGTGAAAACACACTTGACCTCTTCACAACAAATAATCGTGAGCTATTAACGAGCATCAGGACGAATATAGGGATTAGTGAACACAGGCTTGTTGTAGCGACACTGAATGCCGTAACTTCAAAATCCTCCAGAAATAAACGAAAAATATACTATAAAAAAACAGACAAAAATTCGCTTGAAGCCTTCCTGAGAAAATCTCCCGGGATATTTATACCAAATAAAGATACCCCTCCGTTGTGGTTGCATCTACGGCACATCTGGCTCTATCTGTGAGGCACGCAAGCCACCCCACCAACAAGGCCCATGGTTCATAGGGCGGGGGGAACTTGTAATCGTATTGTCATATCGCTGGCTTTGTTGTGGAGTATCTTTGCGGGCAGCCGCGTCTGCAGAGTCGAGCGCGGGACACGGAACTGTTATGTTGTGTAGTGTGTAGCTCTGCATGTGAGAGGCATTGTTAGTATGGAAGTTGAAGTGTTGCTACAAGTACTATTACAGTTAAGTGATAAAATAAGTAAATGCTTCAGAGGAAAGTGCGTCAAGAAGCAATTTAAAAATGAGCAATGCTGCTGATAACGTATTTGTGTATCCTCTCGTTGCGTGTTGTAAAGTGCTGTATCAATCATCTGCGCCGTGTTCGGTCTGCAACAATGAACTAATGTGAATCAGTAATAGTATTTACCACAAAAGAGAGCATTTAAGTGCCAATGTCTTGTGGCGAGCGTGAGAACGTGCGTTCGATCATCGCGTTCCGCATCATCAACAATCAACCGCACCGCGACGGTTACGCGCACGCTCGTACAAGTGAGAACTGAAAATTAACTTTACGAACAGTGTGAAAATATCATTACTAGTGTCAAGGAGCACTGGTAACCAAATATCCGTGTGTGCGTGACGAGCGTAAGAACTTTGGTGCGATCATTCGGCTTCCGCATCATCAACAATCACCCGCGTCGTGTCGGTTACGCGTACTCGTCCGAAGATATTGTGGACTGGTAACCATCCATTAATTGGGATAAACCCTTATGAATTAGAATGTAAACAGAGCAACCTGCGATTTCCTTTAATCGTCTCAGAATGTAGTTGTTCATACCAGACGCAAAACAGTGGTGTGTTCTGTCGAAGAGTGGCTCCCCTGACTCGCTTGCATATTTCGATAGATAATTTCAGGCAAGCCAGCAGCAGTATGGAACAGAACAGTACGACCGCCGCGGGATTATCAGGTACGTGGTGTGGACAGGGCGCACGGTCGAAACGACAAGCAGTTTAAAAGTACCCCACCTGTTTGTACTCCCGGGCGTGTTACAAACTGAATGCACATAGCAAAATATGTTCTTAGCATTTTTGGGAAGGGAACAGTTTCGTCATTCCATATAGAGGAAAATGCTGGATTACGAAAGCAGCATTTTCACACCGCACGCTTCTCTTCTTGGTTATTCGAAACTTATAACAAAAACAAAGTTACTAGTAGGAAACGAAGTACTTTGTATTACTGGACAATATGTGCGTTTAAAACCACCTGAAAACACCTGAAAATGCCTTCCTCGCACTGTGTTATTCAGGAAACAGTTTCTGTTTGAAAATACTGTTGCGTGCACTCGACAGAAATTAAGAGCAAGAAGCAATTGTAAACAGCATTCTGCTTACGTTTTGGAGCACCCAACATGGCAGCACCGGCTTAACAGCGACGTAGCTTCAGTCTGTAGCGCCATCTTCCCTAATTATACTTCCATTGTGAGCGCTCTATTAAACTTAATAGTCTGTTTCTAAGCAACTTGGCAAAACAACTATACTATGACTTTAACGCAAATGCCTACCACAAAGCCATCATACATTAGTGTAAATGTCTACCACGCACCGATCATACATAAGTGCCCCAATTCCGGTCACTATAGGTTGTTCTGCGTTCCGATAAGGATTCCTGGTCAATGAGAAGGAAGACATTTATGTATCGAGTAGGTTTCGAGATAGAAAGGCCTTTTCATAACAAAGACACCAGTTAGTAAAAAGGCAGTTATTAAGTTTATACTCTGAGTTTTGTTTCCGCTTGGTCTGACATGCAACCATGTCAGAGCTTTCCCAGGACCGTGAACATGACCGATCACAGACCACTAGACAGCAAAGAAGCAGGCTCCTTCCCTGTTATCGATATTCAGTGTTGCCCCCCCATGATGATAGGTACATATACACCCGGAAACAATTCACTAGTCTTATGTGGATATTGATCAACATGTCACAGCTCTTAAAGTTTGTCTAGAAGTCGCATTAACCGTACTATTCACGAATTTAGATTTCATAGAGACTTGTATATACACAATAATGGTGAGTCTAATTTAGTCTGAGATCGGCATATAATCTGTGAGGCCCATAGCCACTAACACTGATGTGAGACTCACAATCACTTTCTTTCTGTGAGGTACAAAGAAAGTGGATGAATAGACTTTGAATACAGCATTAAGCCATAAGCCCTGCTCCTTTGTAGGAACTTCTCCGTTATATGGAGACAGGTGCACTGATTTCACTATTCAAGATGCGCCTTCCACCGCGCGATTCTGCCTTTATGAAACTTCTCGTGCTCCTAATCATATCTTAAAGCCGAAATCAGGGCTTATTGTTTTAACAGACCTACTACTAATAGCGTTACTTGGCCAGGTTTACATAGGGAGCCTCTTCTTCGCACAATAGACGTAGTTAAGTCAATACTACCTGATCGGATTTTCAGTGCTACAGTGAAGCTACATGGCACAGGGATACAGCTACAGGACGAGTTCTCACTGTGTTCATCAAATATGAGTTGGACAAAAATTGGGAACGCCATACTGTCAGCATGATCAAGATTTACACAACTCTTAAGCTTGAATGTTATTTCGATATTTCTATATGGTGATAACGCCGCAACCGATGTCAGATCACGGTAGGATTAATGAGGAATTGAACTGAAGTATACATTAGAATACACTTAGAAAAAAGTTTGTGAATACTAGTGATTATATAAGTGGTGTATCAGTGTCAAATGGAGTCAGCTTGCCGGCCGGTGTGGCCGTGCGGTTCTAAGCGCTTCAGTCTGGAACCGCGTAACCGCTACGGTCGCAGGTTCGAATCCTGCCTCGGGCATGGATGTGTGTGATGTCCTTAGGTTAGTTAGGTTTAAGTAGTTCTAAGTTCTAGGGGACTGATGACCACAGATGTTAAGTCCCATAGTGCTTAGAGCCATTTGAACCATTTGGAGTCAGCTTGTCTGGATCATTGTGAACTGCCGTATCCAATGTCAGGGCGGCAGGTACTTAATCTGAATCAACAAACTCATGCACGTACGTGAAACGCTGCGATTCAGAAGTTATTTGTCTCATTAATGGCACCAGTCGCAATGAATATTTGTGCAGGGAGAATAATCAGTCATCGAGTGCAGTTACATATATGAGTTAACATGTCAGAAAATGTTATTAGATATTATTATATATTTTTCAAAGAAATTGTAATAAAAAATTGCTTTGTATGTGAACGGGATTGATGAATTTAGGTTGCTATTGTTTTTACAGTTTTATGTTCAGAGGACAACAGAAAAATACTAGCTACAGTGCTTGTATGGTTTATAAAGAATATAGCAACTGTTTAGCAGATTGCAGTTTTTTATTTTTTTATTTTGTGAGATGTGAGTGACCTCATGAGAAACTATTAAAGTGATGAAACTACCTGGCAGATTAAAACTGTGTGCCCGACCAAGACTCGAACTCGGGACCTTTGCCTTTCGCGGGCAAGTGCTCTACCATCTGAGCTACCGGTGAGACCGGGCGTGAGTCGTGCTTCGGTAGCTCAGATGGTAGAGCACTTGCCCGCGAAAGGCAAAGGTCCCGAGTTTGGGTCTCTGTCGTGCACACAGTTTTAATCTGCCAGGAAGTTTCATATCAGCGCAAACTCCGCTGCAGAGTGAAAATCTCACTCTATTAAAGTGATATCAAGTTTTAAAATTAAAAATTATAATTGACGCTTGGAAGCTTCGACAGATGTTGATTATTTGGCATTTCAACTTTTAATTCATTTGCTGAATGCCTCACTCCGTGGAGTCGAAGAATATTAACAAGCAGTCAAATGGTGGTTTTGAGTTCCAGTAACATATTTTGTGTGAGTAGTTTTTTTCTAGGAGATTGTTAGACCCTCAATGGCATAATCATATTGACAGATAGAAATTTTTATTGGGACTTTCGTGTATGGGATGAAGACTGACAATACTATTGCTTTAACCCTATGCAGTGTGTAATATTGTATGACGACAGCGTAAACGAGTTAAAGCTTTTTATCTTTAAAATACACTGAAGAGCCAAAAAATCTGGGACACCTGCCTAATACCGTGTAGGGCCACCGCGATCCTGCATAAGTGCTGCACGATGACCTGGCATGGACTCGACTAACGTTTGAAGTAGTGCTGGAGGCAACTGACACCATGAATCCTGCAGGGCTGTTCATAAACCAGTAATAGTACGTGGGCATGGAGATCTCTTCTGAACAGCACGCTGCAAGGAATTCCAGATATGCTCAATAATGTTCACGTCTTGAGAGTTTGGTGGCAAGTGGAAGTGTTTACACTCAGAACAGTGTCCCTGGAGCCAATTTGTAGAAATTCTGGATGTGTGGGGTGTCGCATTGTCCTGCTGAAATTGCCCTAGTCCGTCGGAATGCACAGTGGACTTGAATGGATGCAGGTGATCAGACAGGATGCTTTCGTACGTGCCACCTGACAGTGTCCTATCTAGACGTATCAGCGGTCCCATATCACTCCAACTGCACACACCCCACACCATTAAACAGCCTCCACCAGGTTGAACAGTCCCCTGCTGACATGCAGGGCCCATGGGATCACGAGGTTGTCTCCATATCCGTACACGTCCATCTGCTCGATACAATTCGAAACGAGACGCGTCCGGCTAGGCAACATAATTCCAGTCATTAACAGTCCAGCATCGGTGTTGACAGACCGAGGCGAACGGTAAATCTTTGTGTCGTGCAGTCATCAAGGGCACCCGAGTGGGTCTTCAGCTCCAAAAGCCATATCGATGATGTTTCGTTGGATGGTTCGCATGCTGACACTTGATGGCCTAGCATTGAAATCTGCTGCAATTTGCAGAAAGGTTGCCCTTCTGTCACGCTGACCGATTCTGTTCAGTCGTCATTGATCCCGTTTCTGCATGATCTTTTCCGGCCGCAGCGATGTCGGAGATTTGATGTTTTACCGGATTCCTGATATTCACGGTACACTCGTGAAATGGTTGTAGGGGAAAATCCCCACTTTATCCCTACCTCGGAAATGCTGTGTCCCATCGCTCGTGCGCCGACCATAACATCACGTTCAAAGTCACCTAAATCTTGATAACCTGTCATTGTAGCAGCAGTACCCGTTGGAACATCTGCTCAGACGCTTGTTACCTTATATAGGTGTTGCCGACCACAGCGAAGTATTCTGCCTGTTCACGTATCTTTGTATTTGAATACACACGCCTTTACCAGTTTCTTCGGTGCTTCAGTGTAAAACAGCACCATCCTGTACCATATATTTACAACCCCACAGAATGTCAAACACTGCCAGATTGGAGATTAGTGCAAATCGATGTATTGCAGATATTTCTAACCATTTGCGGCAGTAGCCGACAAATACCACTAGAAGTACCAACGGAACAGATAAAAAAAGGCTTTTGATCGATTAAGGTGACTTGGTTACAAAGATCAACACTACTTTTATGACATGGATCTTGCTTGACATGGATATTGCTACCTGTCATTCGTCCACGTTTTTCCGAGGTAACGTCAAATCAATAGTGTATGTTCAAGGTAGGGGTTTTGTATGTTTTTATTTTTTTCGGATTGTAGTTCGCACTGGACGGCCAACCTTGGAATCGTGATGGAGCCTCCCAAACCTGGAAAAAGCACTGAGAATCGTGGTGGAGAGACAAATTTGTTTCATAAACATGCTGGCTTTGTAGTTTTTTGAGCGGCTTACACGGATGCATCATTGTTATCTTGTTTTAAAAACATTGGATGAATGGGTAGCTGACAACTTCTAACGTGTTCTAAATGGTCTGTTGTTGTTGTTGTTGTTGTTGTTGTCGTCACAAGTCCGAATATTGGTTAAATTCAGCTTTCGACCCTAGTCTATCAAGGGGAGCCTCTTCACACGAGTGTAACAGCTGCAACGTACTCATACATTCTTTTGAGCCCGCCCACTCTGTTCAAGCCTTGTTCTGCCTCTACAATGTTTATTCCCCACATTTACTTCATTTACCTAATTGGAGATTGCGTGATACTTCAAGACATGTGCTGTCAACCGATTCCTTCTTTTAGTCAAGTTGTGCCACAAATTTCTTTTTTCACCAACTGGATTCAATATCTTCTCATTACTTACACTATCTACGCTTACGAATCCAGGCTGATCTTCTCTGTGGTCGGGTTCTACCAGTTTTCCATTCTTCTGTAAGTAATTCGGATCAGTATTTTGCAACAACAGTTTATTAAACTGAGAGTTCTTCAGTAATATTCACATTTGTCTGTAACTGCGTTCTTTGGAACTAGAACTGTCACATTCTTGTTGAAGTCTTAGGGTATTTCGCATACCTATATAACTTACACATTAGGTGGAATATCTGTCAACTCCAGGTGATTCGTTTTGGTTTAGGGCTCTCAGTGCTCTGTCAAAACTGCCCTGAAATATCTCTAAGTCATCTTAACCTACTTGCTCTTCTGTTTCTGTAATATTGTCTTCAAGTCTGTTTTCATTATTTAGACGTACTATGTATTCCTTCCACCTTCCATCCGTCCCTTCTTTGCTTAGTAAGGGCTTTCGTCTGACAAGGAGCCTCTTGGGAACGGGGTCGCTAAAGATCAATAATGTTAGCGGCATTCGACGCCCCACATATTCTCTGTCATGCAACCACAATATTGGCTGCTATTGGCAACAGGGGGCGGGAATGGACCTATCCAGTGGTGAGCACAGAATGAGTGCAACAGAGCGAAGCGGAACTGCTTATTCGACGAGTAACTCACAACAATGCTACATTGGTGGTGGTGTTGATACAAAGCAGAGAAATGGCAACGATAAACAAAGCAAACAGTGCATTCATTATATCTACAACAGCAGCTCCCGAAGTTGACGTTACCAAGAGAACTATATCGGGATCAACTACCAACAATGTCTCGGCGCATCCGTATACAATAATGCAGACATTTAATCTGGATGGTCAATTGGCTAGAAAGTTATTTGTTATGCAGCAAAACGTTGGATGTGCTCTGCCCCTCTGTGATCCTTTATCGAGTGCGTGATTTTGCAAGGGCAGTAGGGAATATTTACTTCACACCAAACAAGACTGAGAACATGGGCATAAGAATTACAACTGTTAGTATGGCCAATAGCTGATCAAAATGATTTGCTTTTGCATGATTCTTGGTCTGCGTGTAAAAATCATAGTCTTTTAAAGCAAACCACCCCTCTTGATACCACCTGGAACGACAGCACAAATGCAACCTCTGGATGTTTGTTTTTTCCGCGCCTGTTAACATATTATCACAATATCTGTAGCTACGACTTAAAGGACACCTACACGGCAAATTGTTCCGCATCCGGTTGCATGCCATCACATCCCATCAGTTCTCATCACCCCGTTACCCCAATACGACTTTATACGCATTCTTATGAGCAGATACCTAGCTGAACGTACCGCATTGTTTGTAACTACCAAGTAGTTCGCTTTCGGTCTTGGTGGTGCGAACCTTTGTGATGACTGTGGAGCGTCATGCGTCACTCGGTGTTGGTACAAGCTAATGGTTTGTTGTAAACATTTCCATTTCGTGAAGTGTAATCTACGTCCCGTAGAAGGTTGTCCTCTATACCTCCCAGACCCTCATTTTCTATTGCTCTCCTGATGCACATGTTGAGTCATTAGCAGCTAATATTTTGTCATAGTTGTTAACACAACACTTTAAAATGAGCCTTACTAAAGACTGGACTTGCGACCTCGCACTCGAGGTGTGCCTTGCGAGTTCTCAATATTCTCCTTCCTCCATAGGTCTTTCTATCTAATTTTCCTCTGAGATGCATCTGTATTTCCCATGCTTCTACACTTTTGCATTTCATGGCTAATTATCCTGTTTGCCCACTTTAACGGTCTATAGCATTGTATATCCCCTAGTGACGTTAAAAGAGCTGACAGTGTACTTTACATATACTCTGCCTGAGAAATAATAGAAGTGAAGCACGCAGAGGGGGAGGAGGAATAAAAGGAAACTGCCTGGTTGAGAGGCTACGTCATGTTATTTCGTTATTAAGAAAGTGAATCAAATTTACGAAGAACTTGGAAATACGGGCCCACTTACCAGAATAATGAGGCATTCCGCCCTGGATGAACGCAATGATTCGGTTGGGAAGGCTGTAATAAAACTCTGCGGTTCTTGCTGGTCACGGGAGAACCTCAACATCACGACGGCAGTTTATAGACACGTGCCATGTGTGAACGAGCAATATCCTGTTGAAAACTGGCACCACTACACTGTCACATGAGAAGTAACCAATGAAGACAAGGCATGTCCGTGATGTACCGCTTGTGCCATCAGTGTTCCCTCAGTCACTACCAACCGTGACTCAGTCGCAGCCCATTGCTCCCCACACTATGCCACAAGGAGTAACGCCGCTGCACCTCTTCCACGTCGCCGCCATACTTGCCAACGATGGCCATCTGGGCTAGTGCGGAACCGCGACTCATCACTGGAAACAACGTGACACCATCCATCAGCTGCTGATGCTTCCTTGTCACGGGACCACTCCTAACGAAGCCGTTTGTGTTAAAGACAGCCTACACATGCGACGGTAATTGCCTAATCTGGTTGTTGTTAGTCTAAGACCAATGGTGTGGGGTGACAGAAAGTTGTAGGGAGTCTATTGCTTGTTCTCGGACTGCAGGCGTAGACGTGAGGGGATACGTTGTGCTTGGTGCACAGTTAGGGCATCCTCCCTTGTGATGGTCAGATGTCGTCGACTGGAAGCTTCACGATGAGTACACCTGTCATCACGTTCCCATGCAATCCAACATTGGGCCACTGTCACACTTAGATGCCCTACAAATCCAGGTATTGTATGATTCGATCAGCCGGACAAATGGAGACAAGGGGGCGCTTTTAAAAACTGTGAGGTGCTGATAATGCTGTCTCATTCGAGAACGAGCATCTCCATGTCCTTTACACTGTTCGCTCAACATCTAACGTTGTTCACGCCGCGGGTCTGGTAACAACAATAAACACGAACAACATAGGAAGGAGGATAGCGTTTTTTGTTGTTTTTTTCCCCTTCAGTATTCTGACTGGTTTGATGTAGCACTTGCAAGCTATGTCCTCAATTATTTGCTGGATTTATTCCAATCTCTGTCTTCCTCTACAGTTTTTGCCTTCTAAAGCTCCATCTAGGACCATGAAAGTCATTCCCTGATGTCTTAGCATTCCCGATCGTATTACTGTGCAGAAAACGCACGGTAGCCAGTTCACGTCTGGGCCTGTCGTCTGAAAACAAGTAATGGACGCTCTGCAACATTCTGTCATCCCGCACTACTGGCCAGAGACTAGCAGCAGGCAGATTAGGCAATTACCGTCGCATGCTTGGACTGTTGTCAACACCACAACACAAGCGGCTCCGTTCGAAGTGGTGCCCTGACCGCAAAACATGTACTGCTGAAAAATGTCGTTGCATTGCGTTCATCAATGACGTGTGGTTTTGTACTATTTCGGATGCTCGTTGTCGGCGAGTATGACGACGATCTGGGGAGAGGTCTCATTCTTCCAATGTTTTGGAGTGACACAGCGATGCTACTCTTCGCGTCATAGTGCGGGGATGTGATTACACGTCGTGACTGGTAGTGACTGAGGGAACACTGACGACGGAACGGTAGGTCACGGACATCCTGCGTCCTCATGCGTTACCTCTCATGTCACAGTATTGTGGTGCCGGTTTTCAACAGGACAATGCTCGTTCACACATGGGAAGTGTCCTTGTGAACTGTCTGAATGATGCTGATGTACTCCAACGGTTAGCAAGATCCACGGATATGTTACCGGCACAGTATACAGTGGTTAGCTCACTGGACTTGCATTCGGGAGGATCACAATTCAAACCCGCATCCAGCAATCCTGATTTTCCCTAAATCGCTTCAGGCAAATGCCAGGTTGGTTCCTTTGAAAGGGCACGACCGACTTCCTTCCCCGGCTTTCCCCTATCCGATGGGGCCGATGACCTCGCTGTTTGGTCCCCGCTCCCAAACCAACGAACCAACCAGTGTGGGACCAGCTTAGACGTCAACTCTGTTCCAGTAGAAGTATCTAGGATATCAAGGACTTGTTACAACATTTGTAGGCCAGCTTGCCTCAGGAGAGGACGCAGTGGCTTTATGAAATCCTTCCCAACCGACTCAATGCATACTGACGAGACGGGGTTCACCAGCATACTGATAAGAGGGTTTATACTGCCAAGTCCTTTCTAAATTTGATTTAATTTCTTAATCACTGGGAGAACGAAACATACCCTCTGTCGTATCATCCAGAGATTGCAGTGCCACACAAAGTCGGCAAATCTCTCTGGAATCCGAAACGACGTGTGGGAGGCGCTCCTGATGACCGTGTCTCCGCTCTCAGCACAGCAGGTGCCCCGTACCGGGGGTCAGTATAGAGTCGAGCATGAAAGCGTTCTGCCCAGTTAGTGACCTCAGCTACAGCAGACATCATCATCGTGTGGGAGAATGACAGTTATTAAAGTCTAAGATATTGTGCTGCAAGATAACAGTTTGTTAATAAGTGCATCAAGTAATGCTTTGCTAGTCAATGACGATTGTAAATTATCCAGCAATACTATGGCAAAGAAGTGTGTCAAAGTTAAGTAACTCTTTTATTCAAATGGTTCAAATGGCTCTGAGCACTATGGGACTCAACTGCTGAGGTCATTAGTCCCCTAGAACTTAGAACCAGTTAAACCAAACTAACCTAAGGACATCACAAACATCCATGCCCGAGGCAGGATTCGAACCTGCGACCGTAGCGGTCTTGCGGTTCCAGACTGCAGCGCCTTTAACCGCACGGCCACTTCGGCCGGCTAACTCTTTTATTCATTAGAATAATAAAGTGAACTAATGTTTCATGTACCCTAGCCTGATGAGCCTTCTTCCAAAGCAATCGAGGAACACACAGTTACGGCCGGACGAAAGCAGTTTCGTCTGGCCACAAGCCCCTCTAAACTTGTGAAGTTTCGTTTCGTTTTCTCTTCCCGTCTGAGTGTTTCACTTTTATTGTCATGCACTGTATTTGATACAAATAATAATTGATAACGAATTTTGATTTTCATTTTAGGATAACTTTTTCCGCACTGCTCGCAACAGTAGAGTGACGTGAAACACTGGCAGGTAGCAGTTGCTTCGCCTGTAATCGATCTAAGCACCAATGTGTTGCGTGCTGCGCGTTGGGCGCGCCACCTCGGAGACGTGTCGTGTCATTAAGAGGCCAGGTTGTGCCGCCCGTCATCCATAATTCCGCGCTTTCGACCGTCGCGGCTGTTATTTGCCGAAAGCGGTTACTCCCACGCTGCGGCCGGATCAACAGATGGTCGCTTGCGAGGTCCCCACGTCAGAGCCGTGCTACGTACGCCCGTCACGAACCGCTGGTCGTTGTCTGCCGTCCGTCTCCGACGATAGAGGCGGCACGGAGGCGTGCAAGGTGGCCGGTGCTGCCTTATCTCTGAATGAACTTGGAGCGTCAGTGCGTGAGATTCTGAGCGGTACTTAGCTGAACGGAATGACAAATACGGGAGCAATTCAGAGCGCTCTCAGAACATGACGGAAATGGTGAGCACTCAGGACCTCACAGAAAAGGCTATAAAACAACTAATCGGCACAAACGTTTTCACTATTGAGACCGTATGGAACATGCACATGAAAAGTGGAAGGTGCTGGTTTTTAACATGGACTTAAGTCATCAGTCTTCTGACCGGTTTGATGCGGCCCACGTCGAATTCCTTTCCTGTACGGATCTTTTCAACACACTTGCATCCTACGTCCTCTAATATTTGCTGGATGTATCCCAATCACTGTGTTCCTCTACAGTATTTACCCTCTACATACAACAAAGTAAAAACGTTATTAATAAGAGCAATCAGAATATAACTGTAATAGGAAAAAGTATTCGGTTGGTCTTATGGGCTGGTTTCTCTGCCGAAGAGGGGGGATGTGGACAGCAGCAGGGACGGGTCCGTCTGATTATGCAATACTTGTTTATTGTCTTTCAGAATAAAATTCAATCGTCAGTTGCAATCATATTTTTGTTATGCTTTACAGGTTTCAAGAAATTAATTTGTCGTCTTCAGAAAACTACAGAATTAGGGCTATTATACAGAGAGGGGCAAATAAAAGTGTCACAGAGAACAGAGTTCCGGGGTACAAAGAAGATCAGCAGATGAAAGGAAATACAGTACTACCCTGACTATGGAAGTTATTGAGAGTGACCACCATTCATCTTTCCACACTTCTGGGCCCTGGTCAGCAAAGCTGCTGAAACTTCCTGACAAAACTGTGTGCCGGATCGAGACTCGAACTCGGGACCTTTGCCTTTCGCGGGAAAGTGCTCTACTATATGAGATACCCAAGCACGACTCACGCCAGTACCTCGTCTCCTGCTTTCCAAACTTCACAGAAGCTCTCCTGCGAACATTGCAGAACTAGCACTGCTGGAGGAAAGGATATAGTGGAGACACGGCTTAGCCACAGCCTGGGGGATGTTTCCAGAATGAGAAAGCTGCTGAAGACGGATCGAAGCTGCAGTCTCATCCGAAATGTTCCGCTGCAGTTCTTGAAGACTGAGGGTTGTTGCGATATGCCTTAGACTTCAGGGCTCCCCAACCCCCTCCCCCCCCCCCCTCCCTGCCCCCATACACACAAAGTAATCGCACACTGACAGATCAGGTGACATGGTTGGCCAGCTAACAACTCTGTCAGGCGTGAAGATTGTGTAAATGTTCTGCAGGTTTCGGTCGGCTGTATGGGAGTTGCACTATCCTGCTGGAAGTAACTGTAGGTCTTTTCCTCCTCCGTTGCTGCCACAAACGGCTTCAAAATGTTGCCAATGTAACGCGCCGAATTCGGCGTCTGATGAAAGATGATGGGACCAACAAAGCTGCGTGCAAACGCTGCACACCATACTCTGTTACTCTGATCATGCAATGATGTTTCGTTGACGTTATGCGGATTCCCCACTGCCCAGAACCTGTGATTCTACGTGTTGAGATAACCATTCAGGTAATCTCAGGTTTTACCAGACATAAAGAACAGATCCATGTCCAAGGCATTCATTGTTATCTCGGTGAACAGCCACTCACAAAGCTGAAGGCGCTGAGAAGCATCTACTGGTTCTGAAGCATGAACAACAGACACTCGGTAGGGATGCTTGTGTAGATCCGGGTAGAGTATTCGTGCGCATGATCGACGTGATATGCCAGTGTCTTGCGACAGGCCTCGAGTTGATTTGGTAGGACTGAAGCATGCGCGCACGTTTCGGAATGTTTCTTGACTTGTCCATAACCGATCCTGTCTGACGCCATTTTTGGACTAAGATCTGCATGGCACTCTTCGCTGGCACTTTGACCCCACTAAATTTATCAGTAAACGACTGACCACATCGTTTCCACGAATTTGTTGTCACACAATTTTCCACAGCGAACAATCGCTGCTCCACTTTTATTGCCATCGTTCCCTTGGCTCTGCTCGACTCACACTGAGACACTCCGCACTACGCTCTGAACCGGAGTGGGTCACGTGGCACGCGTACGCGTGGTGTGCGCACCACGGGGTATGGTAACATGGACACATTCACGTCCAGTCGTATTCACTCATCCAAGCCACTTTTATTTGCCCCACGCTGTAAATCTTTAGACCTCGGCTATACATTTATGTTTACTATCAAAAACAGTGTTGATCACAAATTATTTAGTCCGGTGACCGGTTCCGACCACAACTATGGTCATCTTCAGACCAATGAATAAGAACCTCCTTCTGGTTTACCAACGCAGTTGTGGTCGAAACCGCTCCCCGGAATAAATAATTTGTGATCAAGACTGTTTTTGATAGTAAACATTTCTTAATAACATTGATCACTGTATACTCTCGCAATGTATTCAAAAATACATTTATGTGAAGTATGAGAACCGATATTACAGAAACTTACTTAGTATTGGTTTAGCAGATGTCGATATCTTCTTCATAGGAGCATAACGCCACGATATGTCCAGAAATGTACATACTGTATGTGATTATTGTAAACACAGATTGACAATTTACAGTAACACAATCACATCTTTGTATATGTCAAGCTACTGTGCTAGCAGCAAGGAACATGTATAAAACGATATAAAAATATAACCAAGGGATATGAAGAAGTTATATACAATAAGTTCGAAAAAATGTGGGTCATAGTTCTGTTATGTAAGAGAAATGGGCTAATTTTGACTTTTTATAGGAGATGATATGCAATAAAAATAGCGTCTGTCTTTTAATGCAAATCATTTAACAAATCCAGAATGAGATTTTCACTCTGCAGCGGAGTGTGCGCTGATATGAGACTTTCTGGCAGATTAAAACTGTATCCCGGACCGAGACTCGAACTCGGAACCTTTGCCTTTCGCTGGCAAGTGCTCTACCATCTGAGCTACCCAAGCACGACTCACGCTTCGTGCTCACCGCTTTACTTCTGCCAGTACCTCGTATCGTACCTTCCAAACTTTACAGAAGGTCTCCTGCGAACCTGGCAGAAGTAAAGCTGTGAGGAGGGGGCGTGAGTCGTGCTTGGGTAACTCAGATGGTAGAGCACTTGCCCACGAAAGGCAAAGGTCCCGCGTTCGAGTCTCGGTCCGGCACACAGTTTTAATCTGCCAGGAAGTTTCATTTAACAAATCTTTTGAATTTTGATGGAAACGTTTTTATATTTCAGATTCATCTAAAAGGGTTCATTTTGTAGCTTTTGTCAATTGTTTATAAAATTTCTATGTTAAGCAAGAACGGAGGAGGAAGAGTGTGTTTCTCTATTTCTTTAGTGCTTCTTTAGTAATTCATACAGCTCGGATTCCACCATGTACCTGGTCAGAAGTGGCTGTGGACAGGGCTGAGAAGGAACACAGCAAGTCTTTAATTACGATTACGTACAGTGAGTAAAGCGCATTTTCTTCTTCACGCATATTCGGCGCTGTAGCTGCCGGCGAGGTAACGGCCAGGGGTGCAGACAAGCGGGTTGCCTACACGGTGGAGCGTTCACACGGCGCGCTGACCCGGCGGCGGAGCAGACGCCGCTCGTGGCTCGGCTGCAGCGCGCAGCTGACAGCGGATGATGTCGGCCGGTCTAGCGGAAGGTTATGGCGCTGCCCAGAATCACTCCGAACTGCTGCCTGGACTCTGGTGATGGCGTACGATCCCAAGGAGGCGGCGGCTGGAGAGGTTTTGGCTGTCCTGGCTTCGCGGCCCAGTGGCGGCAGGATTACGACGATGGCTTAGACGGATGTATACTGGCCGTCACTTACTGTCCAGCTGGCCGAACATGGCGACGGGCCGGTATGTACGTGATTAAAAAGTGCTTCCAAGCAATAAAGGTTGCGAAACGAGCGACGTTTTGGTGTCAGTCGGAATCATCTGAACAGGGCAGTGACCGGGGTCTGGAGTAATCGGCAGCGCGCGTCGCCGACGTGGAAGACAGCCAAGCTCCAGGAGCTTCCCGAAGACTGGTCCCAGAGCACTGGCACCAGAAACGGTGGCACGGAAGTCGTGGTGTTGCCGAGGGGCGCTGATCTGGCAAGGACGACGGCCGGCGTCCGTGGCTTACGTCCTCATTGTTGCACTCGTGGTTTGACGACACAGGAGTTGATGACGCAGTTCAGTGACCAGCACCTGCTGTTCCGCTATGGCTCCAACGTCTCCTATAGTTTATCCATTATATTACACTAGTTTCGGACCGATACAGGTTCATTTTCAAGCCTGGCCCACTGACAGTGCCTGAACTTAATAACATCATTGGGTGGCTACACATGCTCTTTAAATGTTAGCGGGATGAAAGCTACAATCCACACATGCCTGTTACCAAGTCAAAATCTGAGTTGGAGTTGTTCGGCAGCCTGGTGCAAGACTTTTTATGAGGGGCCATCGAAGTTTCCTTTTGAGTGCGCTGCTGCAACATATATGCAACGTAGTGCGATTCCAATGCTGATATATAAGCTTGAGGTACTGTTATTCTTTTCTTGGCTGCTGAAGGACAAACACTGATAGACAATCATCGGTGAATGAAGAACGTGTGTGCGGCAGCATGTCTGCCGGAAACCACCGTTGTGCGCCAAGGAGTGCCGATCGTCCATGATAACGCACATCTCCATATTACACATGTCGTAACGCCAAAGTTACGACAGCTCAAGTGGGAGACACTCGAGTACCCGCCCTACAGTCCTCATCTCTTCCCATGCCACTATCCGGCCTTCGGTCCCTTAAAAAAGATAGCGAAGAGTCGACAATTCCTGTACAGCAGGCAGTTACAGACTTCTTCATGCTGCAGGACACGCTCTTTTTCTTGTTTCATAAGGATATCTTCAACATTGTGCGTTGGTGGGATGACACACTCAATACTAATGCGATTTCGCCGACTGGAGTAGCGATTATGGACTTGACGGTCTCTGAACGAAAACTTTTTGATCACCCTTTATTTTTGACATGTTTTGTGCGAGTATGGTGTGGTGTAGAGCACGTGACCAGATGTACAAGGTGGTTATAATTAAATTGCTGCTTGAGAAAGCCCCCATGGTAAACGTGTGATCGCAGGACAGCGAAATTTTGTGAAAACAAAATAGGTCGTTGGAAGCACCATATTTTAATTTTCAACTGGTTCAAATGGCTCTGAGCACTATGGGACTTTACATTTGAGGTCATCAGTCCCCTAGAACTTAGAACTACTTAAACCTAACCAACCTAACGATAGCACACACATCCATGCCCGAGGCAGGATTCGAACCTGCAACCGTAGCGGTCGCGCGGTTCCAGACTGTAGAGCCTAGAACCGCTCGACCACTCCGGACGGCTTTAATTTCCACATGAGAGGGTAATTGTATACTGTGTTTACTTACCAGGCTACAATCTACGCTCAATGTGACGGCCACGAAAGCCTGCAATCACACTAGGGATAACATTCCACAAGTGTTCGCAGCACTTTTCGAACGGTGGACCATGGAATGTTCAGCTGCCGTGCCACAGCTCGTGCACCGCTTAAGGTCACCCACTGTGTCCAGCATTCTCAACCATGCCAACAGTAACGTCTTAAAGAATTTGTGGCGCAATTGACCGTCGGCCTCTCCCAAGAGCATTTCCCAAGACGCCAGTTAATTCGAACTCCCGAAACACGTTTCTCAATCCTGGTGCGGGAAGACGACATCTCCGCACTCCTTAAATGCGTCGGTATTCGCAAAAAGCACAGCACTGCTGCTGTTGTTTTGATAAAACAGATTTACGAGTAAAGCCCTGTTCACCTTGTCCAGACCCATGTTCACGGTGAGCAGCTGTCAAGCACAGCAATTCTTCTGTTACAATCCCACGTCGCCGTTCTGCTATCGGCGCCTGGCGGAAAGTCATGACACTAACGCTATTAACAATGCAAATCCTACAACGAACGGTCTGAACATCATTGCTATAAAGTTTGGTACAATACGGTAAGTAGTTTTCCATCTGTACTGGATCAAGTAGGGGAAATTTAATCATCATCACGTTGTAGATGTAGAGTTCTAGCCTTTCAAAGGCCAAGGACAGACCCGCTAACGTTGAGCAAAGTTTTGTTTAGTGCTGATTCGTTAGCTCTTCGAACGGAGGGCAAATGAAGTTGGCACAAGTTTACGTTTTTGCGCTAAAGGCGTTTGCTTTTTAAGTTCATCCCCTATTTTTTATATTCTTAATGAAGTAATCGGTAAAAGTGAAATGTCTGTTTGAAGTCTGTGGTTCCTGGATAAGGTTTCAGATGTAGTGCATTAAGTTCAAATGGCTCTGAGCACTATGGGACTTAACTTCTGTGGTTATCAGTCCCCTAGAACTTAGAAGTACTTAAACCTAATTAACCTAAGGACATCACACACATCCAAGCCCGAGGCAGGATTCGAACCTGCGACCGTAGCGGTCGCAGGGTTCCAGACTGTAGCGCCTAGAATCGCTCGGCTACCCTGGCCGGCTCAATTTTCGAATCAATACTTTATATTCTCTTTCAGGATTGATATTGCTGAATATTTCACAAATTAATTTAAGGAAAAAGGTTAGCTACACTGTTGAATCCGCTTTTGAAGTTACAAATACTCACAAAGCTAACACAAACGCTGCTCTATATCATTCAGTGTTGCGTGTTCCTCAGCCTTGGCAGCTACGGAATGAATAAAAAGTAAAGGCAAATTGTCAGACTGTTGCGTGCTACCATTCACAGAAGCTGAAGAGTAAAAATAACACGAGACGCGTTTACTGTTGATTCGTTCGCGGTTGCTGTTCTGTTTCCGAAGTTGAAAAGATTGTGTTCCTGCATTAGTTTTGTAAGCGTGAGCACTATTGTGTCGTCAGAGGCGTGTCCTTTCCCTGCAGTTTACAAAGTCTGATGAGCAACGCATTGCCTGGCAGCCCGCTGGTGTGGATGCTGTGGACCACGGAGGCTGGCAGGGGGGAGGGAGGGCGGATGTAGTTATCGTCGCTGCGGAAGCCACAGGCGGAATTGAAGCGTGACCCGGCTGGTCCAATTACGGCACCCGCAGCCAATCTCGGCTGCCGACCACTCCACCTTATTAAAGGCCGCGCTTTCTGTACCAGATGGCGCGCTGTTCCCAACACCCACGAGCCAGATCGGCAGCATATGCTTAGTGAGTTGGTAATAACTACACGCATAACATGTACCAATTGGTACAGAAGAAAATGGGTACAGAAGAATCGCTAAAACAAGATCCGTGACGATTACTGCCAATATGAACCTTCAGGACTATTGCGTGATACTATTTATAGAATCTAAACAGTAAAAATACCACGAAACACGTTTACTGTTAAATGGTTCGTGGTGTCTATTCTGTTTACGAAGCTAGAAAAATTATCCTCCTGTTGGCATTCGTTTTATAAGTGTGAACACTCTTCTCTTGTCAGAGGTTTGCCCTTTCTTATATCTGCATCCACATCCGTACTCTGTCGTTCATCGAACCACATTCACATCATACAGTTGTAATCGTATTGTCATATCGCTGGCTGAGTTGTGGAGTATCTTTGCGATCAGCCGCGTCTGCAGAGTCGAGCACGGAACACTGAACTGTTATGTTATGTTGTGTAGTGTGTAGCTCTTCATGTGAGAGGCATTGTTAGCATGGAAGTTGAAGTGTTGCTGCAAGTGTTATTACAGTAAAGTGATAAAATATGCAAGTGATTGAGAGGAAAGTGCGTCAAGAAGTAATTTAAAAATGAGCAGTGCTGCTGATAACGTATTTGTGTATCCTCGTACCGTACAGTATCTATCGCGCATTGTTCGGCCGCTGAGAATGAACTAATGTGAATCAGCAAAAATTAGTTACCATAAAAGAGTGCAAACAAGTGCTAGTGTCTTGTAGCGAGCGTGAGAACGTGCGTTCGGTCATCGCGTTTCCGCATCATCAAGAATCAGCCGCGCCGCGACGGTTACGCGGACGCTCGTACCACCGTGAAATGTAAAATTGACCTTGTGAACAGTGTTAAAATTTATTACTAGTGTCAAGGAGGACTGGTATCAAATATCTATGTGTCCGTGACGAGCGTAAGAACTTTCGTGCGATCATTCGGCTTCCGCATCATCAACAATCACCCGCGTCGTGTCGGTTATGCGTACGCTCGTCCAAGTGATATTGTGGACTGATAATCATACATTAATCGGGGTAAACACTTATGAATTAGAATGAAAACAGAGCAACCTGCGAATTTCTTTAATCGTATCAGAATATAGTCGTTCATACCAGACGTCGAACAGTGTTGCGTTTTAACGTTGAGTGGCTCCCCTAACTCCGCTTGCATACTTCGATAGATAATTTCAGGCAACCCAACAGCAGTGCGGAGCAGGACAATACGACCGCCGCGGGATTATCAGGTACGTGGTGTGGACAGGGCACACGGTCAAGAAAACCAGAAGTGAAAACAATTAAAAGTTCCCCCACCCCCATTTGTACTCCCGGGCGTGTTACACAGTGATGAGCCAAAACATTATGACCACTGCCTACCGCGATGTCGAATGCCTCCTGGTGGTGTCGCTGACACGTGACGCAGTAAAGAAAGAGTGTAAGCGGAAGAGGAGTATTTATAGCAGGGATCCCCAAACTATTTTGGACAAGTGACCCCTTTTCCAAAATGAACTGTTACTGTAAGTAGGCTGTTTCTGTTTAGATTTTTATATTGGTAACGCCACGTAGCGCTCGGTATGAAAATCACTGACTGTGGTGTGTGCAGTCTGTGTCTGGTTTGCATTGTTGAAAAATTCTCTATTGTAGTGTTGGGCAGCTGGATGTGAACTGCGCGTAGCGTTGCGCAGTTGGAGGTGAGCCGCCAGCAGTGGTGGATGTGGGGAGAGAGATGGCGCAGTTTTGAGAGCGGATGATCTGGACGTGTGTCCATCAGAGACTGTAAATTTGTAAGACTGGATGCCATGAACTGCTATATATATTATGACTTTTGAACACTATTAAGGTAAATACGTTGTTTGTTCTTTATCAAAATCCTTCATTTTGCTAACTATGCCTATCAGCAGTTAGTCCCTTCAGTAGTTAGAATCTTTTATTTAGCTGGCAGTATTGGCGATCGCTGTATTCCAGTAGTTCGAGTAACGAAAATTTTTGTGAGGTAAGTGATTCATGAAGGTTATAGGTTATTGTTAGTCAGGGCCATTCTTTTGTAGGGATTATTGAAAGTCAGATTGCGTTGCGCTAAAAGTACTGTGTGTCAGTTTCAGCACAGTCATTAATAAATTTTTCTAAGGGGATGTTTCATTACTTCAGACCCCCATGACCAAATTACCTACTTTTAAGATGAACCCACTTATTCATAATAGTCCGCTAACTTAAAACAGCTGCTACAGAGTGTTATTTTTCATCCTGACTTTACAAATAGTTTTATACCTACCTATTTAAAATATGTTGTATGTTGTGTTTACCACTTTTTCGGTCACTTTACTTCACTTAATTTAGATATGTAATAACTTTGTAATCTCTTGAAATAAATGAGTACTTATATGAGTTATTATGGTTCAAGCTCCAACGAATTTCAAAACGCAAATGAACATTCAACCTAAGTGCAAGCTCGTTAAATAGTAAATTATCAGGAACATGTTTGGACTTGATCATGGATTCGTTCGTGTTAAGTCGCGTAAGCATCAAATAGAGAGCAAGTCAAAACGCGCCTGAAAGACGTACGCTCGAACTCATTATCTTGCACAAACTTGTCCACAGAGACTTGCCGAGTTTTTCATCTTGTACGAACTTGAGACTTTACATTACTACAACAATGCTATTTCCTACAAAAATATTAATTATTCTTAGTACACGTAACACAACGTAAACAATACAGTACCTACCTATCTTGAAAGTTTTAAATAAGAACTTGTGTTAATTTAATAGGGGTCGATTTTTAGACCTCGTCGACCCCCAAAATGAAATGGTTCAAGTGGCTCTGGGACTTAACATCTATGGTCATCAGTCCCCTAGAACTTAGAACTACTTAAACCTAACTAACCTAAGGACATCACACAACACCCAGTCATCACGAGGCAGAGAAAATCCCTGACCCCCCCCCCCCCCCCCCAAAAAAAAAAATCAGTTTTCGTTTATGTCGACCCCTAGGAAACTGATTTATAGCGAAGATATAATCGGTTTTCGCAAGGGGCACATTGCTGTGGCACTGCGGCTGAAAACAAGAATCTTTGTAATGGGCGAAGTTGGTCGCGTATTTGAACACAACTGTAGTGAGCAAG
This sequence comes from Schistocerca nitens, assembly GCF_023898315.1. Classification (NCBI taxonomy): domain Eukaryota; kingdom Metazoa; phylum Arthropoda; class Insecta; order Orthoptera; family Acrididae; genus Schistocerca; species Schistocerca nitens. The sequence continues at coordinate 313,946,723 of NC_064619.1, read as the reverse complement.
TATGGAAAGTGGTTGAAGGGTAGTGTAATAACGTGTAGGCCGTATGGTACTGAACGGCCACGTGACATCACGAAATGTAGAGGTCGGAGGCTCTCACAGCGCCATCCAGGATAGGCGGCGATCTGTGGCAGATCTGACGACAGAGTACGATGCTGGTGCAGGCACGAGTGTTTCCGAACACATCGTTCAAAGCGCTTTGTTGAACATGGAGCTCCACATCACATAACCTCTACGTGTTCCTGTGTTGACCCAACGGCATCGTGAGTTATGATTGCAGAGGGCACAGCATCACTGCGTTTTCATCGTAGATCAATACAAACGTGTCACTTGTCGAATGAATTGTATTTCTTTTTACACCAGGTCAATGGTTGGGTCCTTACACGCAGTTATCCAGGCGAATGGCTGCAGCAAACACGTTCAGCACCACAGATGCAGGACGGCGAGGGCTGAATTACGCTATGAGGTACATTGAGCTGGGCTTCCATGGGATCTGCGGTGGTAATCAAGGGCACCGTGACAGCAGTGAATTATGTGAACGTTATTGCGGACCACCTGCATCGCTTCATGCTTGAAATCTGCCCCTACAGCTACGACATCTTCCAGCAGGATAACCGTCGATGTTGCATGGTCATAATCGTGCTATAGTGGTTTGAGGGCATTATAGCGGAACTTACATTGATGTCTTGGCCAGCAAATGTGCCTGACCTGTACCCATTGAAACTCATTTCGAGCGCCAGCTGAGCGCCCATAAGCAACCAATCCTGTAATTTGTGCGAATTGCTTGGCCTGTGTGTAGACATCTGGTTCCACGTACTTCTGGAATCCTGTAAAGGACTTTTAGAATCCATACCAAGCAGAATCTCTGCTTTATTGTGTTTGCATAGCGGACCAACACGCTATTAAACAGGTGGTCTTAATGTTTTGGCTCGTCGGGTATCAGTACCGTTCCGCTGCCTAACAGCTCGCGGGAAAAACAAACACTTAAATTTTTCCGTGCGAACTCTGATTTCTCTTATTTTATTACAGTGATCACTTCTCCTCCGCACTCGGAAGAGATCGATGCAGAGTGAAATTTAAAGAAAAAATTTTGCCGCAGTAAAAAACGCCTTTGTTTTATTGATTGCCACACCAACTCGCTTACCATATCTGTGAGAGTCTCTCCCCTGTTTTGGGATAGTAAGAAACGAGCTGCCCTTCTTTGAACTTTTTCGATGTCCTCCGTCAATCTTGTTTTAATGCGAATCCCATACCGTGCACCAGTATTGCAGAAGAAAACGGACAAGCGTAGTGTAGGCAGTCTCTTCAGTAGATCTGTTGCATCTCCTTATTGTTCCGCCTATAAAACGCAGCCGTTGGTTTGCCTTCCCTACATTATCTATGTGATCGTTCAAATCTGAGTTGTTCGTAACTGTACTTCCTAGGTGTTTAATTGAACTGATAGCATTTAGATTTCTGTGAGTTGTCGTGTAACCGAAATTTAACAGACTCCTTTTAGTACTCATGTGGAGGACCTCACACTTTTCATTATTTAGGGTCATTTGCCACTTTTCGACCACACGAATGTCTTGTCTAAATGATTTTACAATTGGTTTTGATCTTCTGACGGCGTTACTAGACGGTAAACAACAGTATCATCTGCAAACAATCTGAGAGGGCTACTGGGATTGTCTCCTAAGTAGTTTATATAGATTAGAAACAGCAGATGGCCTATAAATTTCCTTGGGCAACGTCATTATATCAGCTCTGTTTTATCGATGACCCTGAGTCAGTTACTATGAACTGTGACCTTTCTGACGGGAGATCACGCATTCTGGTATCTGCTTTTCCAGCGATTAGAATTATGTGGTTGTTCCATTTTAAATCGCTCCATACGCACAGTCTTAGATATTTTATGGATTGGGTGTTCCCAGTTATTGTTCTGCAGTTGTGTAATCATGCCGTAATAGGTCTTTCTGTCTTTGTATTCGCAACACGTTACATTTTCTGTGTTGAGGATCAACTGCCAATCCCTGCACCAAGCGTCGACCCTCTGCAGGTCGTCCTGCATTTTTGTACGATTTTCTAGCGATATGATTCCTCCGTGTATAGCTCCTACATGTATAACAGCATCATCCGCGAAAATTCTCATGGAACTTTGCACACTATCCATTTAACGTAATGAGGTACCTCGGACAGAATGATCTCTTCCATGCCAATCAACTTCGGAAACATCGTTCAAGTGAAACGTAACTCGCACTCTATTCACAAAACAGCCTGAAAACTATGAATCAATGCAGTCAGGAGGAGAACATATTTATTGGTTTTTCTTGGGTAGAAATACATTTTGGATAAAGCTATTCCTGTCGAAAAGGGTGATCAATGTCGCCTTAATCTTGGGTTTTGCTGTTCGACATTGTTTGGGAGCCGTGGAAGACGATGGACACCTTTCCACTGACCGTCGCTTGATCTCCGGATAGTACTGGTAGACCCAGGTCTCATATCATGTAATGATGTGGAAAGCAAACACCACGTGTGGTGTGCGTACTGTAAGACCTTCGGTACACACACCATCAGATTATTCGACTTGTCACTCTAACGAAGTAGGCGAGTGTCAGCAATATGTCTCGTGGTCTTATCGTGGCATGTTTATCTTCTGCCGTTAGGACAGACGATAGAAATGCCACTTTCACACTTAGAGTAGCAGATTGACGGTAATCAACTTTAAACAGAACTTGATTAATTTTCACACACATTTATTAAAATAATAACAAGCATAAAAATTACTTAACTTGGTTCTGGATGCTATTTACATTTGACAATCTGAAGTTCCTTCGGTATTGGTACGTTAATCTTATTCTCACATATATCTCTGATACTTGACAAAAGTGTCTCTACATTTATCTTCATGGCTATTTACAGGAATATGGTAATCTCATTAGGCGCAGACAGAAACTTGACTATAGACTGGTACAGACAAATGTAGAACTCGTACAGACGTCTGTACACTCGTTATATTACCTCGCGCGTTCATGTATAACTGCGCGAGCGTGATCCGCGAGGAGAAAAGGGTCTACGTTAGCAGCAATCTCATTGGCTGCTTTACATATTAGTACGCGGATCGGCGGAAGCAGAATTTGGTCCGTCTCTATGGCAGCGCCATCTCGTAGTGCGGATACGGACGACCGCTGCGCCTGCACTGTTGTGCTTAGCGGGGCGCGCTCTAGTGGGAAAGTAGTGTACGCGCTTACTACGCGGAACTATGTACACAACACCACGTGACTATGGTGCTTCGAGCGATTCCACTAGAAGCATTTGCTGACAGTTTCCAACAATTTTACAGCTGATGTGAGGAGTGTGTTATAGCTATTCTTGATTACTTTGAAGGCTAGTAAAGATATTTTGTTTGTCATTCTTGTTTCGTTTATTTTCTGTGACCACCCGATCTTTTCAGACGCACCTTGTAGTAACCTCAGACTTTTGGCAGATGGTGCATTTATCTATAATGAAGAACTGTCTGAAAAATGATCCTCAAATATGCAGTAGAATATTTTACGCTGTAAAAAGAAGTGTACGACGAAATAGTTGTATCGAGTGACAGAAGAACGATGGTCCACCACAAAAAAGAGTGAGGAACATGGGGAACAGTGTGTCGATGGCAAAAACACAAAGATGCAAATATAGAACAGTGATAAAAGTGGTAGTGCGACCTCCAGACCAGACGTGAGGAAACGCAGATCAACAAATCGTGAGTAATTACATTTTTACAAAAAATCGTGAAGTGAACTGTTTGATAATCTGTAACTAACAAAACTGTATCGTTATATATCCCACTGATGATGCCTTAGAACAGGAGAAGGCGAAACGCGTATGGAATAAATAAAATAACTAGCAGCAGGAAAAGACAGTTTGATTTGCAAAACTAGTATTTATATGCTTGCTGCGGAGGATGGCCACATAAACAAACTTGTTATGCAGTAGAATATTGATTAGAGTTAAAAGTGGTATTAGAACTTAGAATTTTCTTTAAATATTCAGAAATAAAAAAATGTGCACTTCACAAACCGAAGAAACGTGGGATCCTGACTACAGTATCAACGAATCATAGTTGGAATCGGTCAACTCATACAAATACTTGGGTGCAACAGTTCATAGGGATATGAAAGGGAACAATCACATACGTTCAGTCGTTGGTAAGGCTGGTGGCAGACCTTGGTTCATTGGTAGAATACTCGGGAAACGCAATAAGCCTACAAAGGGGATTGCTTATAAATCACTCATAAGAGTCATACTAAAATGCTGACCATGTGTGTGAGACCCGTACCATATAGGTCTAACAAGAGATATTGAACATATACAGAGGAGCAGGGAAGGTCAGCAGAAATGGTCACATGTTTGTGTGATCAATGGGAGAGCGTCACAGAGATGCCGAAGAAAATTTGCGAGCGCTATCTGGAGAAAGTCTACTTACAAAGTTTCAAGAAACAGAATTACATGATGAATCCACTAATATACTACAATCCCCTACGCATCAATTCCGTAGGAATGGCGACAAAATTACACTAATTACATTGCGCACGTAGGTGTTTCTTCCCACGCTCCGTAAGTGAATGGAAGGGACGAAACTGTAATATCTGGCACAGTGGAAAATACTCTCCACCATGCACTTCACGGCGGTCTGCAAAGTATGGGTGCGCATGAGGATTCAGATTTTCCAGGAAAAGGGAAACAAAATAAACTGATAAGCAATATATACCTCGTAAACAATAAATTATACTCGTGAAATAATGAAATTGTACTTACTACATGCATGTAGAAAACACGAGCTTAAGAATGTGATAAACAGTATATTCTTCTAATATGATTATCACAAAGTAGCATCGTCGTAAGATATAGACAAATTTTAACTTGGTTTAGTCGAATAAGCGTAATCATACAATACTCTGTGTAGAGTGAATATGCTTCTCAATGCTGCAGACAGTATTTTCTCAAAGACGAACATAATGTCACATACACACCCTGCGATCATGGTGGAACTTTTACTATGATTATTTTCTGTCATTAATCGCATAATTTATTACGATAGCCGCTTTCGGCTGTTAGCCATCTTCAGATATGAGACAGCACAATTACATGACAAGAAACATAATGAACTACAATTCACATTTGTATGGCCTCTACCAATTACATAGGGAGACTGTGTAAACATTCCAAGTGCATGGCGGAGAGTATTTCCCACTGTGCCAGATATTACAGTTTCGTCCCTTTCATTCACTTACGGAGTGTGGGAAGAAATGCCTACGTGCGGAAAATGTATCTTGTACGTTTTTCAGTGCAGCATGTACACGTCATAATTTGAAAGTGCTGCAGGTAGGTGGTATTGGTACCTTTATAAAAATGTAGACAGATGAAACAGGTCGCGTGCTTCCTAATATGTGCTATACTAAGTACTACACTTATAAGACAAACAGTTGCTTAAAAACACGATAGTCCACATTAAAAACTGACATTGATATTCATATAGATTTTACGACTGTAAACATAATAAAAATGAAATAAAATTAAAACACTGGCAAGTATTCCTCTTGCCCTGTTCTTGTTAAAATAAGGAAACACTAGCCCTCTACCATCCAGTAGCGTCAGTATGTCATGTATATTGTTGCCCCGCCATACCAACAGCAAGTCTTGCAAAATATAGAAGTAAGAGTTATGATTCAATTCACTCTGCTCGTAAGCACATGTGATATACTCCCAGCTAACAGGTAGGTCACTCGAATATGCGCTTGTTAGTTGTCATGCTGTAATTTCTTTCTCTTAAAGGATAATTGATTATACTTTCCCGACACCAGTTTTGATTTGCCGTAGACTGAGTGATTTATGCTATTACAAACTGACGTGCCTTGACGAATGGTCTAGTGGGATCTCAAGCAATCCTCCTACCTGTTGCTTCTGCGTCTGGGCGCCTCATTACTTCGAACATCGTTAACAGCAAATGTATCGCCACTGCGGCAACGTGCGTTACTCCGTCTCAACCAGCGGCTCTGTCTCGGCTTTGGAACGAATTGATCACGTAAGATTTCTGAGATGAGATTCTTCTGCTCTGTTATGTAGTTTATATGTGACAAGTTTAAATTGTGTGCTGGGTCGAACCAGAATTGGTGCCTTGCGCGCAATTGTTCAACCAGTTTGCCTCAAGTTTCTCTATTCCGCACTCTATAATGGTATCGGCATTTTCACATTATTTGCTTACTAATGTTCTTCCGCTACTTAACTTTACCTCAGTGGTAAAATTGCATTCACAATGCGTGTATAACAATCACGCAGATACACAGCACTGGAAACACGTAAAATTTTACAAACTATGTAAAATTCCAATACTGAATGGCGTTAATTGTTTTATTACTGGTTTAAAAATATTTTACCTAATAGCGCGCCGCTGGCTACAACGTATCGTGAAACTTCTATTTTAGGATTTGTAATTTATACATTTTCAATAACTGTATTCTACCACAATGAAATAAATATTTAAACTGTCCAGTTGATTTGGCTTGCGAGTTTCCTTCCAAATAAATAATTCTGGTCTCTTGCTGCATAGGTGAAGAAAGTTTTTGAACTGCATATTGGCTCTTGATATGTTCGTTTTTACTGACAATCTTTTTCTACGCCCAAAGATATATGCAGAGTAGTATCTTCTATCTCGTGACATACGAAGACTGCGAAAGATACTGGCAATCTCTGTACTGGCTGTTTTGCTGATTGGTGTGGCGCTGTTCTTATTTTAAGCGAATGTGCATTAAAATGGTTGTTGACGCCATTAAGTAGCAAATTGGCCCAAATCAGACAGGTTTTCGGGAAACAGAAATACACTCGGAGTAGTATATGTGGCAATGTCCAAGTGGAATTAATATTTTCAATTTACTCACAATCGCCGATGTTCAACTTTTGATCACAGCCGCGCGGGATTGGCCGAGCGGTGTGGGGCGCTGCAGTCATGGACTGTGCGGCTGGTCCCGGCGGAGGTTCGAGTCCTCCCTCGGGCATGGGTGTGTGTGTGTTTGTCCTTAGGATAATTTAGGTTAAGTAGTGTGTAAGCTTAGGGACTGATGACCTTAGCAGTGTTAAGTCCCATAAGATTTCACACACATTTGAACATCTGATCACAATTCCCGGTATATAACAGCAGGCCGTGAACTCATGTAAAATAGAAAAGCCATATAAAACAACCAGAAGTGATATGCCTTCACAAAAGTATTATTCAGCAGTCACTGATCAGTCAATTCTCACCTGAATTGAGTAAAAGCCACATTATTCCGTCATGTACAGCTCACACATCAGTTTGGTCTATAATCATAAATCCAGAAACTCAAGAACTTTAATCACTTGGAATCGTACGTTCTTTAGTCCATCTTGTTACACCTTTTCCAATTAACATTAATCCTCGAGTCGTTCAAATCCTTATTTCCATACAATCGAAGGCCAGTAAAACTCTCGCGTATCCCGGTTTCCCTCTTCCTTTAACTGTCCGACACTCTAATGTTACACACACAATAATTTCTCTGTACATAGCCACCATAAAACAGAAAATGTGCATGTACAACAAGTCCATACATACAGACGTGCACTACTGGCCATTAAAATTGCTACATCACGAAGATGACGTGCAACAGACGCGAAATTTAACCGACAGGAAGAAGAGGCTGTGATATGCAAATGATTAGCTGTTCAGAGCATTCACACAAGGTTGACGCCGGTGGCAACACCTACAACGTGGTGACATGAGGAAAGTTTCCAACCGATTTCTCATACACATATAGCAGTTGACCGGCGTTGCCTGGTGAAACGTTGTTGTGATGCATCGTGTAAGGAGTAGAAATGCATACCATCACGTTTCCGACTTTGATAAAGGTCGGATTGTAGCCTGTCGCGACTGCGGTTTACCGTATTGCGACATTGCTGCTCGCGTTGGTCGAGGTCCAATGACTATTAGCAGAATATGGAATCGGTGGGTTCAGGAGGGTAATACGGAACGCCGTGCCGGATCTCAACGGCCTCGTATCACTAGCAGTCGAGATGACAGGCATCGTATCCGCATGGCTGTAACGGATCGTGCAGCCACGTCTCGATACCTGAGTCAACAATTGGGGACGTTTGCAAGACAACAACCATCTGCACGAACAGTTCGATGACGCTTGCAGCAGCATGGCCTATCGGATCGGAGACCATGGCTGCGATTACCCTTGACGCTGCATCACAGACAGGAACGCCTGCGATGGTGTACTCAACGACGAACCTGGGTGCACGAATGGCAAAACGTCATTTTTTCGGATGAATCCAGCTTCTGTTTCCAGCATCATGATGGTATGGTGTGATGGTGTGATGGTATGGTGTGCCATTGGTTACACGTGTCGGTCACCTCTTGTTCGCATTGACGGTACTTTGAACAGTGGACGTTACATTTCAGATGTGTTACGACCCGTGGCTCTACCCTTCAAATGGTTCAGATGGCTCTGAGCACTATGGGACTTCACTTCTGAGGTCATCAGTCCCCTAGAACTTAGAACTACTCAAACCTAACTAACCTAAGGACATCACACACATCCATGTCCGAGGCAGGATTCGAACATGCGACCGTAGCAGTCGCGAGGTTCCAGACTGCAGCGCTTAGAACCGCTCGGCCACCCCGACCGGCGCTCTACCCTTCATTCGATCCCTGCGGAACCCTACATTTCAGCAGGATAATGCACGACCGCATGTTGCAGGTTTTTTATGGGCCTTTCTGGATACAGAAAATATTCGACTGCTGCCCTGGCCATCACATTCTCCAGATCTCTCAGGAATTGAAAACGTCTGGTCAATGGTGGCCGAGCAACTGGCTCGTCACAATATGCCAGTCACTATTCTTGATGAACTGTGGTATCGTGTTGAAGCTGCATGGCAGCTGTACCTGTACACGCCATCCAAGCTCTGTTTTACTCAATGCCCAGGCGTATCAAGGCCGTTATTACGGCCAGAGGTGGTTGTTTTGGGTACTGATTTCGCAGAATCTATGCGCCCAAACTGCGTGAAAATGTAATCACATGTCAGTTCTAGTATAATATATTTGTCCAATGAATACCCGTTTATAATCTGCATTTCTTGTTGGTGTAGCAATTTTATTGGCCAGCAGTGTACATATTTCAGGCAACAGAGTACCCATATTAATTAAAGAATAAGGAAGAAAATATACGTAGATAAAGATGGCAGCAAAATTCCGTTATATGATCTACCGTGGTTATTGAAGGGTAGCACGCTTCACATTATAAGTTACAGCCTATTAGAGGATGAGATGTGTTTTTGTACTGCAGTTGTGGTGTACGGTTCGCGAAACGTAGGTATCTGTATTAGAATCCCGGTTCGCTACGTAATTTTAAACAGTCATGGTTAAAATAATATTTCATTTACGCCGTATATTAATATGGCTATTTGTTATGGGAAAAACAGGAGTGTGCTTCTTATTAACCATGCATGTCATTTTAAACAAGGCTCACCGCGCATAGTTACATATTTGGAGAAGATAGCTCAACTGAGGACAAAAGTAGAGAAAAGTACAGCTGATGACTGGGAGATGAGCGCCGTCTTTCCCAGAAATGAATGCTGCATATTTTTATATCGGAACTTTCGCAAAGAGTTCTTTATGTATAGGCAGCAGGCATAATCATATTACATTTGCAGTTATTCTTATGATTTACCGTCAGTAACGAAACTTTACAGTTTTCTGAGGACAACAATATTTTCTAGCAGCATGAGAACTCCTCTCCAGTTTCGCAAAGAGAAATTAGATCGGCTGTTAGTGGTGTAGAATTTCAACTCAGACCGTTTCACAAAAGAGAGTTGATTAACATGAACCCTCAACCTCCAAAGATACGTTGTCTGTTCACAGTCCACAAAACAGATCAGCCAATTCGCCCGATTTCGAACAGTCTGATCTAGCAAAACATTTTGATTATTTACAGAGGACCAAATAACGGTACTACTGACCTCGTTTGCAAAAGCTTTTCACGAACGTGAAGAAAAAAATTACTTCCATATGTGAACTCAACAACAAATTCCGTCAGTTAAGTTATTTGGATCTAGTATTAACAATAGCTGATACCAAAATCTCCACCAATATTTTTCGCAAAGGAATCTGCACTGATCAAATAGTGCCGACCTGTTCAACACCCCTCATTCTCACAAAAATGGCTTTTTCATTCTTCCACCAAGAGGGGTATTTCTATTCCTTTATCTGATGAAAGTCAGGACGCTGAGATTAATTTCGTTACAACTATTGCAGTCGATTACAGATACGAACCAACCAGAGTAGTTTCAAAACTGAAACCAATAATAGAAGCAACACTCTTGGCACAGTGCCTAGTGACGAACGTAATGAAAAGAATTGCGCTGATGACCTCGATGTTGAGCCCCTATAAGCCCCCCCCCCACCCCCCCCTCCCCCTCCCCCAATGAAAAGAATTTTTTTCTACATGTATCTTACAGGATTGAGCGTCTTCTCCAAAACAAATACGACTGTTAAGTAGCATTTTATACTAATAATAGCTTCAAAAACAATCTCACTCATAATTTGAAACCAGTACCTTCTTCCTTATAAAACTCAGGTGTCTATAAAATCAGCTGTGACACATGTCAGACCTATTATATAAGGCAGACAGGAAGAGCAGTTGTTTGATATAAAGAACAACTCTTAACAGAAAAGGTACAAATATAGGCATATTAATCGTGCTCTGCTAATCACTTATTAATTACAGGCCATAAGCCTAAAGAAGTTCATTACGTGAGTACCCTGCGCACAGAGAAGAAAGGCTTCAGACTTGATATCCTCGAAGAATTAGAAACTTCCAAACACCTTTCCCTTGATGACGGTCTCATTCTCAATAAACAGTTGCAGCTACGCAATAAAAATTTCTCCAATGTTATAAAGACTTTACTTGGAAACGCCTAAAATCGACTTCTCTGCTCCTCAGAGACGACTCTAAAATATCGTCTTCCTCTCTCCTTTTTATTTAGTACATTGTAAATGTTTTGGTACAAAATGTGAAGAATAACTGCTATTGCACTGCCCTGTAAAAATTTCGTTTTGGATAATACTGGCTGTTGACTTGTAAACGAACACTTTTATGCCTCTTAAAATACCTTTCTAACGTAAACAGCTGGTTTAAAAAAAGTGTCGTCGACAATGTATCTTATAAATGGGATTTATTGTAATGTATCGTCTCCATAGAGTACCAATCTGCTTGACGGATGCGAAGATCATTCACATGGCAAGGAATAATACGTAACTCTGCGTTACCCCCTTCGTGATTGCTCCCTTGTTACCAAAACTCTCTCTCCTTCCTACACTGTTTGAATTATTCGGCATAAATTTTAGAATTTTATTGGCTGAGTACGATTCAGACAAGTTGTAAAGCCCTCGGTCTCATCGAACCCATGTTTCTGTAAGACAGTAATACATCTACACAATCAAACGCCTCGGGGGGATTCTTAGTTTGATATAGGTAGTTCTTACACTCACGTAGAAGGGACCCCATCCCGAATCATTGCCATGATGTCGGCAAAAGTTGACCCTGATCGTTACTGCGGAGGCGAGTCTATTGTACGATGGCTACCCAGAAAGTAACAGACATTTCGGTGTACCGCAGCTACGGCTGCCATCTTGGTGCCATAAAGTTTCTACACTCAGTACGGATCCAGCGGTGGTAGCGTGAGGTCTGAGTCTCTGCCACTTCGCTTCCTGTGCTATGTTAAAATGTGCACTGCAAGAGAAAATCCCGCGACTTGTGAGGTGCGTTCTGTGATTAGGTTTTTGTTGACAAATGACTGCCTGCCAACTAATTGAAATTTGTCACGACGTTGTGATGTATGCGGCAAAGGAATGATGAGTGAAAGCCGAGTGAGACAATTGTGTATTCATTTTAAAAACGGCCGTAGCAATGTTCACGATGAGAACCGTAGGCCTTGCCTTGTGACTGACGAACTGGTGATGAAAATCAGTGACAAAATTCGTGACAACCGTCGTTCCACGATTACCGAATTTAGCAACATTTTCCCCAAATTTCGCCGAGTTTGGTTCATGAAATTGTGGCAGAGAAGCTTGGTTAACACAAATTTTGTGCCAGGTGGGTTCCCAAAATCCACGCAGGTGGCAGATTTTTAGAGAGACGGTATAGAAAAACTTGTATCACGGTATGATAAATGCCTCAGTCTGAATGGCAATTATGTGGAGAAATAGGGTAATGTACCTTTGTATAGTAACGTTTGGTTCTTCTATATTGTTAATTTTTATTTCAGAACCCTTGTTTCTTTCTGGGTAGCCCTCGTAAACTAGTTTAAAGTAGGAGTGGAGGATCACAGTGTTGCCAAGTGAGAATCGGCGAGGGTTCGATTCACGCGAGCGGCTGGCGCCGGTGTTGGAGAAGGACACCGCAGACGCGACAGCCGGGCTGTGACGCACGCATAGCAGACGAGGTGCGCGGCGGTCGGCGGACTGTATCCCGGGAGTGTCGGTCACGGCGATCTGTGGCCGGGTCGCCCCACGACCGTGGCCTCCAGGCGTGATCGGAGGCCCCATCACCGTGTGCCAGCAGCTGCTGCTCAAGTGCCGTTCTAAAGACAACTGTTAGCGTGGTGCATAGATTCGTAGCTTTTCTTTTTTGCATGTTGGTATTCCTGTTGCTACGCGCTTGTATATCGATTTTCTATTTTTATTTGTAGTTCACTGTTGCCATTTGAGTCTACATATTGTCATTTTGTCATTTGGAGATAGGGAGTGGAGCTGCGGACACTAGACAATGGAGTGCCAAGTGGAGAAATGGGAACATTTCTGACATATTCTTCAGTGTGTCTTCAATAGACGGGTGACGGCGGGGGAGACAGCCAGAACATTTGCGCCGTCTAAGGGGATAATGCCGATGCTTAGAGCACGACAATGGTTTTCTCGTGTTAAGGAAGGTCGTTTTGACGTCAGTGATTCTCCAAGTTCAGGAAGACATTCGGGGTTTGATGAAGTTCGTTTAGACACATTAATGCAAAATGATCCACGCCAGTGTAATTAGTGTGTGATGAAGTGTGATCATCCCACTATAAGGCGGTATTTGCATGCAATGGGGAAGCTTTAAAAATCGGTGTAATGGTATCGCATGCTCTAAGCCAAAATCACAAAAGTCAGCCAGCGGCCATATGCGATTCTCTGCTTGCTCGTCGACAATTGGTTCGTCAACTACAACAACCGTTCCTATACTGTATCGTTACCGGTAACGGGAAATGATGACTTTATGCTAACATAAGGGAAAGGTTAAAGACATCATTTCCCGTTACCAGTAACGATACAGGATAGGAAAACAACAGAGTTCAAGAAGAATATAATAATTCCAATCTGAAAGAAAGCAGGTGTTGACAGATGTGAAAATTACCGAACTATCAGTTTAATAAGCCACGGCTGCAAAATACTAACGTGAATTCTTTACAGACGAATGGAAAAACTGGTAGAAGCCGACCTTGGGGAAGATCAGTTTGGATTCCGTAGAAATGTTGGAACACGTGAGGCAATACTAGCCCTACGACTTATCGTAGAAAACAGATTAAGGAATCGCAAACCTAAGTTTCTAGCATTTGTAGACTTACATAAAACTTTTGACAATGTTGACTGAAATACCCTCTTTCCAATTCTGAAGGTGGCAGGAGTAAAATACAGGGAGGGAAAGGCCATTTACAATTTGTACAGTAACCAGATGGCAGTTACAAGAGTCGAGGGGCATGAAAGGGAAGCAGTGGTTGGGAAGGGAGTGAGACAGGGTTGTAGCCTCTCCCCGATGTTATTCAATCTGTATATTGAACAAGCAGTAAAGGAAACAAAAGAAAAATTCGGAGTAGGAATTAAAATCCATGGAGAAGAAATATAAACTTTGAGGTTCGCCGACGATATCGTAATTCTGTCAGAGACAGCAAAGGAGTTGGAAGAGCAGCTTAACGCAATGGGCAGTGTCTTGAAAGGAGGATGTAAGATGAACATCAACACAAGCAAAACGAGGATAATGGAATGTAGTCGAATTAAGTCGGGTGATGCTGAGGGTATTACATTAGGAAATGAGAAGCTTAAAGTAGTAAAGGAGTTTTGCTATTTGGGGAGCAAAATAACGTGGACGATAAATAATTTGGACAAGAAGAGAATAGAAGCTTTCGAAATGTGGTGCTACAGAAGGATGCTGAAGATTAGATGGGTAGATCACATAACTAATGAGGAGGTACTGTATAGAACTGCGGAGAAGAGAAATTTGTGGCACAACTTGACTAGAAGAAGGGATCGATTGATAGAACATATTCTGAGGCATGAAGGGATCACCAATTTGGTATTGGAGGGCAGCGCGGAAGGTAAAAATCGTAGAGGGAGACCAAGAGATGAATACACTAAACAAATTCAGAAGGATGTAGGTTGCAGTACGTACTGGGAGATGAAGAAGCTTGCACAGTATAGAGTAGCATGGAGAGCTGCATCAAACCAGTCTCTGGACTGAAGACCACAACAACAAGGAAAAGAAAGGAATGGTTGAGCCCAAGCAAAGCAACAGCTCCCCCTACAGTGGCCTGCTCGCATCCTCAAAAGATAATGTTATGCACGTGGTGGTACAGCGACGCTGTGGTGTTTTATGGACTACGAGGCGTCCTGCAGATGCAGTCCAAGGACAACGAGCAGGAAGGCTGCGTGAAGTGACGTTGCTCACAATAAAGCCCGCTACATCCTGCTACACTGATAAAAAATATTATACCGGAGTTGGGTTCGGAAGTCCTTTGGCATCTATCTTATTCACCTGACCCTGTGCCCTCATATTTTTACCTTCCTCTATCGAACAGCCTTTAAGGAACTTCCTTCCCGGATGAAAATGTGCTCCGAACATGACTCGACGAGTTCTTCTCCGTAAAACTACATGTTTTTTACAATTGCGGAATCTAAAAGTTACCCCACCATTGGCTGACTGTTGTAAATAGTGAAGGAAAATATATTACTGGTGGATAAAGTGTCTTTTATGTATATCTGTTGTGTTCATCAAACTTATGTAAAAACACGAACTTATACACCAACCTAACACATTCTCTCGTTGTGTAAGGAGCGTTAGAAAGACATTAGGAAATTGTTAAATTAGAGTATGTGAGGCTGATTACTCATGACGTCTATTGTAATCCCTAAGCTGATGTGCAACGATTTCCAGACATTAGAAAGCCATCTCCGTGATTTGTGTAGCTCGTAAGGATCCAGAAGTACACTGCAGACGAATAAAATTGTACCACAAAGATGGTTTGCAACGAATGTCAAACTAGCATGCAGGATACTACATGCTTGGATGTGCAAACAATTAGCGTTTCAGCACAACCGCACGAGGTACGCCACCTACATACCCTATCTAAGGAAAAATTACGCAGCTGGTTTCTCATTCAGAAACCGCACTTGAATGTTGGACGTTTGTCAGAAGACGATGTTATGCCTCGTCTAAGATACAGAAACGTTTATCAGTAAATGTCGGAATTTCATAGCGGCAGCATGGACTCGTAACTGAGACTGGTTCGTCGTTCCACGATCTTGCTGATCACATTGGTCGACATCCCACGACTGTCATGCGAATACATAACCGACCAGCTTAGTAGGGTAATAGTCAACTCCTTATAGGATCAGAGCATTCCCATGCGATTAGTACCCGAGAGGACATACTGTGCTCCGACAGTACAGGATTACACAAACATATCACAGACGCACAGTCAGAATATGATCTTTTCTGCAACCTGTATCCACAAGGACAGTGCAACGACTTCTACATCTACATCTGTACTCTGCAACCACCGTGAACTGCATAGCAGAGGTCATCTCCCGCTGAACCAGTTATTAGGGTTTCTTCAAATGGTTCAAATGGCTCTGAGCACTATGCGACTTAATTTCTGAGGTCATCAGTCGCCTAGAACTTAGAACTAATTAAACCTAACTAACCTAAGGACATCCCACACATCCATGCCCGAGGCAGGATTCGAACCTGCGACCGTGGCGGTCGCTCGGCTCAAGACTGTAGCGCCTAGAACCGAGGGTTTCTTCCCGTTCCACTCAAGTACGGAGCGCGGGAAGCATGATTGTTTGAATGCTTCTGTGCTTGCTGTAAATTATGATTCTAATCTTGACGTCATAATCCCTATATGAGCGAAGAGTTGGCGGTTGTAGTACATTCTTAGTGTCGTTATTTACTGCCGGTTCTTGAAACATTGTAAGTAGAATTTCTCGGAAGTCCTCCGGTTTAGTTTCTTCAGAATCTCTGAGACACTATCCCATGGGTTAGATAAACCTGTGACCATTCGTGCCGCACTTCTCTATTACGTTCAATATCCCCTGTAAGTCCTATTTGGTAAGGGTCCCACACACTTGAGCAATATTCTAAGATGACTGGGACGAGTGATTTGTAAGCAATCTCCTTTGCAGACTGATGGTACTTTGCCAGTATTCTGCCAGTAAATCGAGGTCTACCACCTGCTTTATCCACTACTGAGCCTATTCGATATCATACTACTACAGCTCCGCCCCGATAGCTGAATGGAACAGACGCGGTAGCTCAGCGTGTTCGGTCAGAGGGGAATGTGTTCTCTGTAATAAAAAAAACTGAGTTAACAGATCAACAACGAACTTAAATGAATGTCTTCCGACGTCCGCCCCGAGCAGATTAAACAAACTAAAGCGAACAAAATGAAAAATTAAAAAAATAAAAAATAAATTTAAAAAAAATGGTCATCGTGACGGACTGCCGTCCTAAGAGACTCGAGTTCGATTCCCGGCTGGATCGGGGATTTTCTCCGCTTAGGAACTGGGTGTTGTCTTCATCATCATTTCATCCCCATCCGGCGCGCAGATCGCTCAATGTGGTGTAGAATGTAGTAAGACCTGCACCAAGGCGGCCGGACCTGCCCCGTAAGGGGCCTCCCGGCCAATGATGCCAAACGCTCATTTCCATTTCCATACCACTACAAACTGTTGCACAGAGGTATTTGTATAAGTTCGCCGATTTCAACTGTGACTCGCTGATATTATAGTCATAGATTACTATGTTTCTTCTCGTTTTGTGAAGCGCACAGTATTACATACCTGAATATTTAAAGCAAATTGCAAAAATTTCCACCACTTTGAAATCTTATCACGATATGACTGAATATTTATGCCTACCGATAAGTCCTCAATACAGTACAAATTTCACTTGATAGCCCGTATGGTCGTACTTTTGACAATAAGCGTATGTTTGATACTAACTTCTGAGACGCTACGGACCTTCAGCACCTTCCTTCGACGCGGCAGCAGAAAGAAGGGCGTCGAAGCCGTGTGACCAACGACAACGGTGGTCAGAGGTATGACACCACGTAGTCTTTTCGGACAAGTCCCGGTTCTGCGTTCGGCATCAAGATGGTGGTAGTTGCACAGACCCAACCACAACACTATCGATTCTGGTTAGATTTCATACTGTAGAAACTGTTATCCAGAGGTATTTGTATAAATTGGCCGATTCCAACTGTGACTCGCTGATATTATAGTCATAGCTGGCTAAATGGCTCTGAGCACTATGGGACTTAACATCTTAGGTCATCAGTCCCCTAGAACTTAGAACTACTTAAACCTAACTAACCTAAGGACATCACACACATCCATGTCCGAGGCAGGATTCGAACCTGCGACCGTAGCAGTCCCGCGGTTCCGGACTGCGGCGCCTAGCCGCACGGCCACCGCTATAGTCATAGCTGGTTGGACAGCAAACACTATGTTTCTATGTTATGGGCAGTGGCCGTGATGTTTCCTACAAGATAGCGCAAGACTGCTTTTTGACCATGCCGTTCTGGCCTACCTGTTTGACAACCTATCTGTTGAAATAAAACGTATTGCAGACACCATAATCTTTTCAAATGTAAATTAGAGATGTTTGTTCTTAAGAACTCCTTCTGTACCATAGATAAATTCTTGAGTAGAAATAATTACTCATTTACAGAAGAAAACTGTAAATGAGCAGCGTGTAGCCGTAAAAATACACTCATGTTCAGAGGAACCAGAACACCTTGAACGACTAGAGACAGGAAGCTCACATTCACAGGACATGTACATTAGAATGTTCTGCAGAAATGATTAGCATTTGAACCAAGTCGGCCCCTCGGGTTTAAGGTTCGAGATCGCTGCGCAGCCCCACCTACCGGTAAAATGTGCCTGCGGCTCTCGTTGTCGCTATAAACCGAAGGTAATGGATCAACGTGACTTTAGTAGACGTGCAGGATGCCTCGCAAACGTATGCACGAACCGTATCGTCAAATCAGCGAGTTTGAAAGAGGGCACGTTATTGACATGAGAGATTGTGATGCATCCAACCGGGAAATTGCTGCTCGTGTGGGACGAAGGGTTTCTGCAATGCAAAGGGTGTGTGCAGAATATCTGTCAGAAGGCTGTAGAACACGACGAGATGGGTCAGGTCGCACCACCCTGACCCCCCGTCCCCGAGAAGATCTGCACCTCATCCGAATGGCACTGCAGGGCATATCAGCATCCTCTTGGTCTCTGGCGCAGCAGTGGAACAGTGAAACACGTAGAACACTATCAGAGTTGACAGTCGGTCGCCATTTATTACGGCGGGGGTTACGTCCACTTCTCCGCCTACGTTTGACGAATGTGCAGACACTTGCGAAACGGCAAAAGCGTATGGAACGACGAATCCAGATTCTGTTTGTTTGAAAACGATGGCCGCATTTTGGATCGCCACCCACTAAACGGCAGGATCGTGGTAAGGAAGAATCCGATTCAAGACTTGATGAAACCATGGTCAAAGACACATCATCTGAACATGAAGAGAACGAGGAGTGCATTTACTGCGACCGGTGTGGGGACTTGCGTTAAGTGCCTTGTTTGCTTCCGCTGGTGTTCAAAATGGTTCAAATGGCTCTGAGCACTATGGGACTTAACATCTGAGGTCATCAGTCCCCTAGAACTTAGAACTACTTAAACCTAACTAACCTAAGGACATCATACACATCCATGCCCGAGGCAGGATTCGAACCTGCGACCGTAGCGGTCGCACGGTTCCAGACTCAAGCTCCTAAACCACTCGGCCACATCGGCCGACTTCCGCTGGTGTCATGAGCTTTGTGCATGTGTTAGCCATGATACTTGCAAAGATTCTAAATGTGACTTCCGTATCGAAAAGCACAAAGACTGAACACTTTTCTTGCTGTGGCTGAAATGTCTTGAAATTAACAGTCAGTTAGGCAGCACGGTTTACTTTTGAAACAAACATTTGGTGCGAATAAAGGCTACGTTACTAACTGATTAAATTTTAGTGTGTCTTTCCAACTCGTAAAAAGGAAAACCGAAAACCGGAAATTAGGAACCATATAATCCGAAGGTATGAAAGTTGGAAATCTATGATTCTGCTGTGTGCATACACAAACTCTGAGTGCGAGATGTTATTACGTCGTGTAGAAGCTAACTAACAGTTGTCGACCGGAGTGAGAAGCGGTCAGACGCAGCGTGCGATGGAGAGAAGCCACGCGACGTGAGAAGTCACAGCCTGCCGTGATCGTGACGAACCCGTTTCAGGTAAAAATTACACGTTTTACTTGTATGCTCTGCTATTACTGAAGGAGAAAATATTCTGATTTTTTTAAAGGATAGTATTTAAATATCCTTTAGTTGTAGTATAGCACATTTTGAATGGTTTAAAATCACTAGTTTATTGGTAATCTTAAATTTAAAAACGGAACTTTTTTTTGTAGTTACCAGTTTCAGTCTGTTTAGACGATCTTCAGGCCTCATTCCGGTGGTGGTGGGCGGTGGCGATGAACGGAGCAGATATTACGACTCCACGAACGCTAGCGTTCGTAGAATCGTAACATTCACCACCACCGCCTATCGAAGATGGTCTAAAACAGACCGAAACAGGTAAAATAAAAAAAAAGTTTCTTGCGATCGAGTCTGCTTATGTTCATTTTAAAGTAATAAAAAACCGCTTTTCTCCGAGAGAAATGTTCTTAAAAATTGCTAAGTAAGATTTCGTTATTTTCTAACCTTCGTGGTGTTGGAATGTTAATCGCCAAAAGACTATTTGGTCCTTAAAAACCCTGCAGAGGTAAACAAAAGGCAAAGCCGATAAAATGACTGTAACTATGATTTAAACACTGTGCAATTGTGGGCCTCACAGACCACAGGGGTGTCATGATGAATTAAGTTCCGTGCTCGAACCGTTCACGGGCCAATAGGCCCCGACCGACCACTGTGTCCTCCTCTATCAATGGCATCATCGGATACGATTTGGATGGCCGTGGGCTTAGTACACCGCTCTCCCGGTCGTTGTCGGGAACCTTCACCTTGGAAGCACTACTAATCGGTCGAGTAGCTCCTCGGTTGGCCTTACGAGTCTGAGTCCACGCCGTTCCAGTCCTACCACCAAGTAAAAGTTCCTGGCAGTACCAGGAATCGAACCTGGGTTCCCTGTATGACTGTCATTCGCGCTGACCACTCATACAGGCCACGATTAAGTAATAGGCTCTTAAGAGAATAGAACGTAGATAAGGAAAGCTATAAAATAAATATTTGAGACAGCAAAAACTGGAAGTATAATTTCCGTGTGGAGTCATTTGGTACACGAAACTTCAACGCTTCCGCTGGCCGCCACTGCCGCGCCCGACTTTCGGACACTAATCTGCCGGTAGTCTGCAGCGCGCGCATCCCCCCGAGTTAAGCATAAACAACGTTGCCATCTAACTTAAGCACGCCTTTATTTATAGTAGGTTTTCAAACGAAGTGAAGTTTCTCAGCGGTAAGAGCAGCCTGAAATCTCCTGAACACATTAGCAAATACTCGACGAATTTCGGCTGCCGAAATCTGGGAAATGATTAGTCGAACCCTATCTTCGAACTTTTCGAGCATGTGCGCCTTGGTTCGATACATCTTTTCTTTTAACGTCCCCTAAAAGGTAAAAAAAACATGGGGATTTAAATTTGGAGAACGAGGTGGCCAGTCAACTATTCTATCATCAAAATATTTCGTATTGCTGTCATAGAAGCAATGGCGATGTGTGGTCTTGCATTGTCCTGAATGAAATAAACGTATATCTTTTCGTTAGCTGTTAGTTCTCAAAAAAAAAAAAGGATGGAATATATTGTTCACATACCTGCCAGAACGTAACGTTTCGTGGAAAAAGATTGGTCCAATAATTCGTCTTGCACTAATTGCACTCCAAACTAATGTTTTCACAGAGGTTGTTGTTGTCATTCATGAGGATTTTCGGAGCTTCAACGTCGAATGTTCTGAGGATTTAGGTACCCTGACAAATGCAGCCATACCTCATCAGGAAAGGAAGTATCTCAGGATCAACTTCCCCATCGTGCACAGACTGTAACTGCCTGTGGCAATAACAACGTCGAGCAACTGTATCTGAGTTCCTCAGTTAGTTTGCATAGTTTCAATTTCAGTTTGTGCACAGATCTGTTAAAATGCTCTTGACACACCAGTCTGAAGTACCAAACGGTGCAGAGATTTTCTCAGACCTCTTTCCAAGGCCTCACATATCTCGTCTATTTTATTTTCGGTTCTCTCGGCCTTCGCTCGTGTAACACACATACAGTCTCTTGAAATTTCTTCTCTAATCTGCGTATCATTAAATCTCTGTGAACATGCACACCGGAAAATTTTCGTATGAATTCAAGCCGACATTCCACATACGATTCTGTTTTTGCATAGTTCAGTACAAGAAACACTTGTAGATCCTTCGTGTATACCGTAGTGAATGGAATCACGACAGGAAACTCCAAACAAAACAGCCGACACTCAGTCGCTCCGTACTGAAGACACGCGCACGGTGTTTCTGGCTGAGGACCGGGCCCAGCGACATGCCGGCAGGAAAAGCCCCGGACTCTGCACAGTTGCAATAATGACGTCTGGCAACAATATTAGAAGCGACTAAACTTGACAAAAAATACTGAAAAGAAAACACCAAAAAATGGTTCAAATGGCTCTGAGCACTATGGGACTCAACTGCTGAGGTCATTAGTCCCCTAGAACTTAGAACTAGTTAAACCTAACTAACCTAAGGACATCACAAACATCCATGCCCGAGGCAGGATTCGAACCTGCGACCGTAGCGGTCTTGCGGTTCCAGACTGCAGCGCCTTTAACCGCACGGCCACTTCGGCCGACCAGAAAACACCAGTACAGCCAGTTGCACAGTGTAGGGGCACGCGCAAAGTGTTGGTGTCCGAAACTACGCATAGCGATAACCGGTACACGAAGTGGCAACAGCCGGAAAACGCGCCGCGCGATCCTTCCCGGACGTCTTTTTTTAGAAGACACCCTGTATTTACTAGACTTGTGTCTCCATTTGAAATTTAATATATAGTCAGACCAAACGTTGCTTTCTTATGACAATATAAAATTCACTTGTTGAAATCCGATACACACAGTAAGTACTACAAGCTCACTGATCCTCTTGCAGGAGGTGATGTTAATGGTGTTAAACCAACTTTTTCTAATATTCAGGCTCGACAGAATACTCGCTGCGCAGAACCGGTGAGTTAACCCGCTATAGTTGGTCGTTTTGTTCAAGTTCAAGGCTCCGGTGTTCAGTCCTCAGTCATACCTTAGAAATACGGTGACATCACTTTTCTTCAACGTCCGATTTAAAAATACGCAGTTCTACAATGGTGCGGAACCCGCTGTAGGTTCCTCTTCAATTGGATAGGTAAGGCACTACAAAGATTGGAGGAAAGCATGAGCATACCATCTTCATCAGCGCCGTACCTAATAAAGCAGTGCGCTGTTCAAACAAGCTTTCGGTTTGAGGATAGTCTTGGCCTTATAATCCCACGCCCTTCTGAACACAGACATTGCTATATCAGCCGGCCGCAGTGACCTAAGATGTTAAGTCCCAAAGTGGTCAGAGCCATTTTAAGAAGTGTGAAGCTGTTCCAGTTGTGTAACGAAGAATTATATCGATGATGTATTTGTGTTGTGTTGGACGTTGTAGAAAATTCCAGAGAGAAAGCTGTCAGAAAAGCTATGAAATTAATTTTGGTAACATCTGAAACATCATTGCTGTGTATCGTGTCACCTAATGAACGCATTTTACGCACGAGAGAGTTCGTACGCGACAGCGCGCGAGTGCTTTCCTGTGCCGCCGCCTCGATTTTAGTTCTGACGCAGAATGTGCATTTTACACGCAACTTGTTCTTGTTGCTGCAATGCCTGTCCATTAATGTTTTTTGTTAATTATGCTTTCTAATTAAAAACCAAGTGAGCGGAGAGGACAAAGAACGGTCTGTGCGCTAAATTAATATTTTCACGGAGATCACACTATTTTTCTAGCCATCGAATACTGTCCTCTGTTATGCTGTCGAAATACTGTTCTACGCACAAATTTTTTGTGGAAATCGTCAAATTCCGTAATTTCGGTTTGCATTCATATCCCTTTCTTAGAGAATCGAAACACGTGCTCACATCTAGAGATTCTGCCAATGTTATTGCACTGTGAATTAGGGATACGGTCGATTTGGAGTTACTACAAGATTATGTTGTCATTTTATGAACTTGAGCAAAACATATATTACTCCTGGCTTCTTCAATGTTGGCTAGATCAATAAAATAGTTCAGTAAGTTCGATACGACAGTTTCAGATTGTTTTCGAATGTATTTTCGTACTACACATAGGCCCTTGCTCCTGCATTACGCTCCCTACCAAGCATGCGCCAATGCACCGTTCCACTTATGACTGACCTTGAGATGACGGCCGTTCTAGTAACAGTTTATCGTTGGTCGCAAAAGCAATAAAGCGCTCACAGAGATTAAAAATGGCGCAAGTCATTCCCATTTTCAAGAAGGGTTCACAGAGAGTCCTTACTAAATTCTATTATTCTCCAAGGTATCCAGCTACTAGGCCATGATGACTATTTTGCTGGATAAGAAAAATGATACAAATAGTAAAAAGAAACTCTGTTAGGAAGTGAAATACGGAAGTTGTATTTGGATAGCGAAAGCTCTTAGTGAACTGGGAGCACAGAACAAAGAGAACACGCAAGCCATATCGATTGTTATTTCGCGCCGTAAAGGACGCCGTTGAGCGCGTGGCGATGCCAATCTAGCAGCAGCACTTGTGGGAGGTGTGATGCCGATCTCACATCCTCCGACACAGATAACATACAAAACTGACGCCAGGGCGGCGCCACCTGCCGCTTCGTTCCCTCTTTCTGCCGGTAGATGGCTGTGGTGTCAGACGCCCCGCAAACCTTCCAGCTTGAAGCGGGAATATGGGCGGGATATTTGTACTTATAACGTGGTGTTTAATGCACTTTTCTTGTAATTTATTGAGGAAACAATGTTACAGATGAACAAGAGTCTGATGTAATCATGTAATCTTTTTGAGGTAGTTGTTTGTACAGTACCAATATGTTTTACGCCACGGGCACGGTAGCACCGACATTGGGATATTCCGACGACGACCGACATCGATCTAAGACGGCCAATCTCCTCAAATCGGTGTGGCTGACTGCAGTACGTGCATGGTCTCGGTGCGACCGACCTCATCGCTCTAACCGTTAGGGCCTAGCGTACAGGCATCGGACGATGGTCGGCAGACTTCAGGTCAGTTTGTTTTCTCCGGTCGAGTCGGGCGACATTCCCACACTAAACATGGATTGTGAGAAAACTTTAGGTTTAGTACAAGAAAGAAGGAGTCTCTGCCATCCATGAAATAAGAAACATGATAACAGGAACATGTCTCGGAATCTATACTTTAAAACCGCTACTTCGTTGAAAACTACAAATTTCGAACTACTTAAAAATTTCATAATAATTTATGAAACGTTACCATACATTACGTTATGCGTGTTCTATGGCTATATAGCCATTTCAGTCTCATGTGTGTACTTAATGCATCATTCCGTGTCAGGAATTTTAGCCCCAAATCTTAAGCTAAAAAAAGTAATATCTTCAAGTGAGAAAGGCAGTTTATGTCAATTTTGTTGTTTAAAGTTCCCGTAGTTGTTTTTTTTTATGGATTGTGACGGGTGGACATTAGTTGCCTACTAATTATTATTACTGCTTTCTGGTGTTTTTATGCCAGTAGAATGGTGATTCTACTAAATGAGATGATTTGCGAAAGTAGTGTATTTGTTTCCACTTTTCAGAGCTGTTCAGAGTATCTTATTATGAAATTTATATTTAATTTTCCCACATACGCTGAATTGCAGTGATTGAAACAGTCTCGTTTGCTGAATTTGTTTGAAGTTGTGCAGAGTGTCTGTAATTTTGCTTTTCAGTGTCACCAAGAATCATCTTGAGCATGTAACAGAAGATTTCTCTCTTCATGATATGCGAGGTGTGATCAAAAAGTAACGGATTTTTTTTAATTTCGCGGATTTTATACATCCATTTTTTAATTTTTTCATCTATTGGTACATATGTTCCTGATGTACTTTTGCATTTTTAACTGTTTTGAATATTTGGTTTATTGCTGACAGTCGAAAAAGTTATATGTGTTTTCGAGTGCTCGACGAAATTTTACATTCTGAAAAGATGGATCAAAGAATTTGCACTAAATTTTCCTTGGAAAAGAGAATAAAGTGCAGCACCGCATTATTAATGTTGATTCGCATATGGTGAATCTACTGTAAGGCAAGAGTTAACGCCCTAGGACATCAATTATTTATGACAATGTAGCATACCTGTAAGTAAAGGAAAAGGTTCTGGAAAATCACCGAATCACCATCAGGAACGTTGCTGATGATGTCGGCATTCCTTTGTCTCATGCCAAACAATTTTTTGAGGTGTTTTTGGCATGAAACCTGTAGCAGCAAAGTTTGTTCCGGAATTGTTGAATCCAGAACACAATCAACGGCGCATAGACAGCGCTCAGGAATTGATGAATAGTGTTATCAATGATCCATAACTTCTAAAGAAGGTGATAATAGATGACGAAACATGGGTGTACGGGCATGACGTCGAAACCGAGGCCCCATCTGCTTGAAGAGCCAAGACTGAAAAAAAATTCTACAAGTTCGAGCAAATGTGAAGGTTCTTCTCACTGTTTTCTTCGATTACAATGGGCAAGTGCGTTATGAGTTCCTGCCTTATGGCTGTGTGGTCAGTAAGGAATACAACCTGGGAGTTATGCGCCGTTTGTGTAATGCAATCCGAAGAAAACGACCAGAATTGTGGCAAAACCAGTTGCATCACTGTAATGCTTCTGTTCGCACCTCAATTCCCGTTTGTTATTTTTTGGCGAAAAACAAAACCCTTATGTTGCCTCAGTCACCGTATTCACCGGGCACGGCCTTTGCGACTTTTATTTCCGAGGCTGAAGAGAACTATGAAAGGACGTCGTTTGGTCACCATCGATCAGATAAAAACTGAATAGTTGAAGGAGTTGAACACCATAACGAAAAGTAAGGTACAGAAGTGCTTCCAAGAGTGGAAAAAAATGCTAGCACAAGTGTATTATACCTATGGGGGATTACTTTGGAAAGGACTATGTTGATGATGATAGTAAATAGAATTTTTTTTAAGAAAGATAAAAACTCGTTTTACTTTTTGGTTACATCTTATATATTTTAAAACTTGTCTGCTTATTCCAATAACCGAGTAAAGAGTGTAAAGTACTCGACACGTTTTTGTCTTGACAGTTGTATTACTGGAACAAGTATTTTCCCAGCAATAGATAAAAATCAGTTGCATCAAGTAAGCTCCAAACCAAGATTTTTTTGATAGGTTCAGGACCGTGTTTAGGCGGACGCCACGTAGCCTATAGCCTACGGGCCAGCACCACGAGGCAGGGGCGCCACAAAATTTTTAAATAAAGAGTATTTTTGTTTTAGTAGTCTGGTACAGGGACGCTTAATATCGTAAGGACGTAGAGGTGATTATTTTAAACGGTCTTACTCTGCTGCGTTTTTCAATGGACAACTGATTTGAATTAAGCCAGTATTAACTTATTTAACACCGCGTTCCATGTCGGATAATTCCCTGTGGCGCCCAATGAAACGTTTAGCTGTTGAGCTGCCAACTCTTAACAGAATGGTCAACGAAATTTCGACGTTAGATACTATGCTTTGAGACCAAGAAGATGCTGTGTTGATTATATTTTTATTGCAACAGCCCTGAGTGCCATCTTCAGGTTATGTCGGTGTGGGGGGGGGGGGGGGAGGTCCTGATACATCGCCGTCTTGGTTGCTGTCGCTACTGTATAAGTTTGCTCCTTTGATGTTGGTGGAGCTATAATTGGTGTTAAAGTATAACAGTAGTAGTTATTTCTGAAGTTCTGAAACTATGAAAGATTGACATCTATATTGGGAATTTGAAGTGTACAAACAATTCAAAATATTTTGCTGAATGATCAACTTGCGTCAAAAAACACACTCTTTTGATTGCATATCATACAGACTGGAACGGCGCAAGCGCTACGGCGGCAGGTTCGAATCCTGCCTCGGGCATGGATGTGTGTGATGTCCTTAGGTTAGTTAGGTTTAAGTAGTTCTAAGTTCTAGGGGACTGATGACCTTAGATGTTAAGTCCCATAGTGCTCAGAGCCATTTGAACCATTTTATTTTTGTATATCATCTCTTATAAAACGTGAAAAGTAGCCCGTTTCTTTTATATATTAGAACTATGCGCCATGTTTTTTCAAAGGTATTATGTATACCTTGTATTACATGCTTTTGTACATGTTCCTAGCCGCTAGTACAGCTTAACATATACATTTATGTTATTTAGTTACTGTAAATTGTCAGTATGTTTTTACAATTCTCACATACAGTGAGTACGTTTGTAGACATACCATGGCATTATGCTTCTGTGAAAAAGATATTGGCGTCCACTAAACATAAATTTCTGTAATGTGCTTCTTGTACTTCACATAAATGTACAACCAAGGTCTAAAGCTTTACAATATCCCTAATTATGTAGGCATCTGAAGATGACAATTTAATTTGTCGAAACTGATAAGATGTAATAAATATAGTACAGTATTTGCAACTGAAAACCGAATTTTTTTCTGAAATATTAAAATTATTAATTACACTGTAGAACAATTATTAGCATCAATTTTAAATTATATTAATGAATGAAGTGTACCACAGTTCTAGCAAAAATATTATGTAGCCCATTTAGGTTGATTTTAAACACGCTAAAATGGTAAATTAATTATTATTTTGCAAGCCTGTGGAAGTGTATTGGGAATCACTCTGTATTAGTTGTAAAAATTATGATTGTTCCAGGCCTCAGAACATTATACCTAAACGTTATACTAAAGAAGCTAGCTGCTAGTAGCTCGATTCGCCAGCGCTTAATCAAGGTGCCGTTGCAAATGGTCAATATTCATAAACATCTATGACTCCGATGTTTCTCTGTAACTGGAAACGACTTTCCATCTGCGCAACAACCTTATTGGCAGGTCTGCCGCTGACGTCGTTTCCTCCTTACTATAGACGAGTTGGCGTGAGTTGATTCCTTACATCTTGCAGCGCTGTTCGCAGATTTCAAATAAGAAGCGCAAACGGCTGCAGGCGAACGCAATAGCCCTCTACAGAGCTCCGCCAACACTTGGGCGTTGCCATAGAGACATTTATAAAATTGCATAACGTGATTGCAACAGTCAAGGATCAACTTGGTTTCGACTGGACTATATCTGGCCACTTACGGGCAGAACTAAGCGACGGGCCACTGATGTTTCTGACACATTATCGAACACCTGCAGGCTCCACACAACTATAGATGCAAGCATCGTTATGATAAACACTCATGAATCGATAGATCGTTGTTCCTGGAAACAAAAAAAGGCATCACCTATAAGACATCGATGTGTCGTAAAATCTATCGATATGTATGTTTATGCCGTACTGCATGTGTTTGTTTGTGTGTGTGTGTGTGTGTGTGTGTGTGTGTGTGTGTGTGTGTGTGTATGTGTGTGTGTAGCAAATTAACTAATTGCTAAAACAAATGTCGATAAAATGAATTCCAATTACAGTTTCATATTTCTATTGTAAACTTTTAATTAACACATTCGCAACACAAGTAATAGCTGATTCAAAAAGTAAGAGCAGATATTAATTGTTTTTTACAGACAAGCTGAGAAAGATAGAAACATGTTGCGCATGTTACTGTGTAGAGGCAGATTCATAATTGTATGTTCGCAAGAGACTATACCATATACTCAACATGAGCACCATGCGTTGCTCGAAAAACAATGAAACAGTAGTCCATTCCATTCCATACATGAATCAACAGGATCAAAAGGTCACTGTTTATTGAATCGACAACTTCAACCATTAGATTTCTCAAATCCTGAGGAGAAGCTGCCATAGGTGGTGAAAAGACTCTGTCTTTTATGTACCCCACAGATAGTGGGTGACAAACAAACCCGAACTATTTGAAATAGTTAACGCAGAACAGGTAATCAGCGATCATGAAGAGGTTACAGCATCGGTGATTTCAGCCATAAACAGAAACATTAAAAGAGGTAGGAAGATTTTTCTGTTTAGCAAAAGTGACAAAAAGCAGATTTCAGAGTACTTGACGGCTCAACACAAAAGTTTTATCTCAAGTACAGATAGTGTTGAAGATTAGTGGACAAAGCTCAAAACCATCGTACAATATGCATTAGAGGAGTATCTGCCAAGCAAGATCGTAAGAACTGGAAAAGAGCCAGCGTGGTAACTGCTACGGAAGAAAACTGCTACGGAAGCAAAGGGAACTTCACAGTAAACATAAACATAGCCAAAGCCTTGCAGACAAACCAAAATTACACGAAGCGTAATGTAGTGTGAAGAGGGCTATGCTAGAGGCGTTCAACGAATTCGAAAGTGAAGTTCTATGTACGGACTTGGCAGAAAATCCTAAGAAATTTTGGTCTTATGTCAAAGCGGTAGGAGGATCAAAACAAAATGTCCATACACTCTGTGACCAAAATGGTACTGAAACAGAGGATGACAGACTAAAGGCCGAAATACTAAATGTCTTTTTCCAAAGCTGTTTCACAGAGGAAGGCTGCACTGTAGTTCCTTCTCTAGATTGTCGCACAGATGAGAAAATGGTAGATATGGAAATAGATGACAAAGGGATAGAAAAACAATTAAAATCGCTCAAAAGAGGAAAGGCTGCTAGACCTGATGGGATACCAGTTCGATCTTACACAGAGTACATGAAGGAACATGCCCCCCTTCTTGCAGCGGTGTTCTGTAGGCCTCTAGAAGAGCGTAGCGTTCCAAAAGATTGGAAAAGGGGACAGGACATCCCGGTTTTCAAGAAGGGACGTCGAACAGATGTGCGTTACTATAAACCTATATCTCTAATGTCGATCAGTTGTAGAATTTTGGAACACGAACTATGTTCGAGTATAATGACTTTTCTGGAGACTAGAAATCTACTCTGTAGGAATCAGCATGAGTTTCGAAAACGACGATCGTGTGAAACCCAGCTCGTGCTATTAGTCCACGAGAATCAGAGGGCCATAGACACGGGTTCCCAGGTAGATGCCCTGTTTCTTGACTTTCGCAAGGCGTTTGATACAGTTCCCCACAGGCGTTTAATGAACAAAGTAAGAGCATATGGACTACCAGACCAATTGTGTGATTTGATTGAAGAGTTCCTAGATAACAGAGCGCAGCATGTCGTTCTCAATGGAGAGAAGTCTTCCGAAGTAAGAGTGATTTCAGGTGTGCCGCAGGGAAGTGTCGTAGGACCGTTGCTATTCACAATATATATAAATGACCTAGTGGATAACATCGGAAGTTCACTAAGGCTTTTTGCGGATGATGCTGTAGTATATCGAGAGGTTGTAACAATGGAAAATTGTACTCAAATGCAGGAAGATCTGCAACGAAGTGAGGCTTGGTGCAAGGAATGGCAGTTGACTTTCAGTGTAGACAAATGTAATGTGCGGCGAATACATAGAAAGAAAGATACTTTATCATTTAGCTACAATATAGCAGGTCAGCAACTGGAAACAGTTAAGTACATATATTATCTGGGAATAGGCATTAGGGATGATTTAAAATGGAGCGACCATATATAATTAATTATCGGTAATGCCCATGCCCGGCTGAGATTCATTGGAAGATCCTAAGGAAATGCAGTCCGAAAACAAAGGAGGTAGGTTACAGTACACTTGTTTGCCCACTGCTTGAATGCTGCTCACCGGTGTGGGATCCGTACCAGATAGGGTTGATAGAAGATAGAGAAGATCCAATGGAGAGCAGCGCTCTTCGTTACAGGATCATTTAGTAATGGTGAAAGCGTTGCGGAGATGATAAATGAACTCCAGTGGATGACTCTGCAAGAGAGACGCTCAGTAGATCGGTACGAGCTTTTGCTAAAGTTTCGACAACATACCTTCACCGAGGAGTTAAGCAGCATATTGCTCTCTCCTATGTATATCTCGCGAAGAAACCATGAAGATAAAATCAGAAGAGATTAGAGCCCATACAGAGGCATACCGACAATCTTTCTTTCCACGAACAATACGAGACTGGAATAGAAGGGAGAACCGATAGAGGTACTCAAGGTCCCCTCGCCACACACCGTCAGATGGCTTCCGGAGTATGGATGTAGTTGTAGAAAGTAATCCCAAGTGTGAGACTAGTGCCGCGCGGGATTAGCCGACCGGTCTAGGGCGCTGTAGTCATGGACTGTGCGGCTCGTCCCGGCGGAGGTTTGAGTCCTCCCTCTGGCATGGGTGTGTGTTTTTGTACTTAGGATAATTTAGGTTCAGTAGTGTGTAAGCTTAGGGACTGATGACCTTAGCAGTTAAGTCCCATAAGATTTCACACACGTTTGAACATTTTTTGTGAGACTAGTGAACTAGGAGGACAAAAGCAGTGAACAAGACTTTGTTGTCCACCTCTTTTCAACCAACGTTGTGGGATGGTGGTGTTACGATAACGCCGCAACTCAAGGTGAAAATGAGACGACGCGAAATCACGCATAAAAATGAAATCACTGGAATCTTCGCGAAGTTGAGGAAACAACCAATTTGCAGAACTAGCACTCCTGGAAGAAAGAATATTGCAGAGACGTGACTTTGCCACAGCCTGGGGGGATGTTTTCAGAATGAAATTTTCACTCTGGAGCAGAGTGTGCGCTGATATGAAACTTCCTGGAAATTTAAAACTGCATGCGGACCGAGACTCGAACTCGGTACTTTTGCCTTTCGCGGGCAGGTTCTATAACAAGTTCGTAGGAGAGCTTATGTGAACTTTGGAAGGTAGGAGTCGAGGTACTGGCGGAAGTAAGGCTGTGAGGACGGGGCATGAGTCGTGCTTGGGTAGCTCAGTTGGTTGAGCACCTGCCCGCGAAAGGCAAAGGTCCCGAGTTCGAGTCTCGGTCTGGCACACAGTTTTAATCTGCCAGGAAGTTTCATATCAGCGCACACTGTGCTGCAGAGTGAAAATCTCATTCTGGAAACATCCCCCAGGCTGTGTCAAGGCAATGTCTGCAATATCCTTTCTTCCAGGAGTGCTAGTTCTGCAAGTTCGCAGGAGAGCTTCTGTGAAGTTTGGAAGGTAGGAGACGAGGTACTGGCGGAAGTAAGACTGTGAGGACAGGGCGTGAGTCGTGCTTAGATAGCTCAGTCGATAGAGCACTTGCCTGCGAAAGGCAAAGGTCCCGAGTTCGAGTCTCGGTCCGGCACACAATTTTAATCTGCCAGGAAGTTTCACATCCCAGGTGTGTTCGGTCGGGTTCAGATCTGGGGAGTTGGGGGGCCAGCACATCAATTACAACTCGCCACTGTGTTCCTCGAACCACTGCATCACACTCTTGGCCTTGTGACATGGCGCACCATCTTGTTGAAAAATGGTACTGCCCTCAGGAATGATGATAGTCGTGGAGGGATGTATATGGTCTTCAAAAAGTGTACGATACTCCTTGGCCGTCATGGTGTCTTGTACGAGCTCCACTGGACCCATGGATGCCCACTTTAATGTTCCTTGTAATGGGGCCGCCGCCAACTTGTCTTCATCTCACAGTATAGGTGTCAAGGAGCTGTCCTCCTGGAAGACGACGAATTCGCGCCTGCCATCGGCATGATGAAGAGGGTTTCGGGATTCATCAGACCATACAACGCTCCGCCACTGCAGCAACGTCCATTGCCGATGGTCGTGTGCCCATTTCAGTCGCACTTGTCGATGTCGTGGTGTTAAGATTGGTACATGTATGGATCGTTGGTTGCGGAGGCCCATTGTTAGGAGTATTCTGTGCACTGTGTGTTCACACAGTGGTGTTAGTTCTGCTCCAGTGCGTCACCCATCGTGTTTTACCAGTATGTCTGGCCTAAGACGTCCGCCATCTGTAATGAGGGGTGGCCGCCTAACCCCACGACGTCTAGAAGTGGTTTCACCTTGGTCTCGCCACGTGTGAAGACACCACAGCACTGCTCGACCACCCGACAAGTCGTGCAGCTTCCATAATGCTCACGCCGAGCCCCTGGGCCATCGTAATTTGCCCTCGGTCAAATTCAAGATAGATCGCGCGCCTTCCCCAGTCTACAAATGGACAGCACGCTCACTGGTACGACGTGCACCGTGCGTCTGTCTTGACTGGCAGTCAGTCCTCGCCAGGCGACGCTGCTATCCCCTGGCCAGGTTTATACCAATAGTAGGTCAGTGGTCATAATGTTCTGGCTGATCAGAGATTGTGCATGCAGTTTATTATTATGCTCAGCTATGAAATAACAACTAAAAAAAGAAAGAGGTATTTAAAAACGGGAGTGTCAAATGAAAATTAGTTTCCCCTGTTTAATCTCATCAATCCAATAAGTCTAATTGAAAACAAAAACAATAAACCTTGAATTTACTTAATTTGAGAATTTCAAATGTTAGTTTTGCGGCTTAGTTATCACAAAATTTGTTCTCGTAGGTCCTGCATTGCATGTTCGGCGCAAGGGTCTGTAGATATTAAATGTAGCCCTCGACAGGTTTTCTCTCGGTTGTAAGTCAGCCGCCGAAACTTGAAACCACCACCGATGCCTATCCAATTAGGATCGTCTTGTTCTATTATCAGATTGCTGCGAGAAGGTTAAAACAGAATCATGTTTTAAATAGCCTTTCCTGTCTACAGGCGTAGTCAACTAAAAAACTTCAAATTATTATCTTAAGGACCGAATGGTAGTAAACTAAGCACTTTAGCTGCGATTTTTACTTGCGGCTGTCCTACGGGATATTAGAGTCACCTGTTATTTAAAACACACGATTTTGTTCTCATGCGTCCATTTAGAGATCTGAGGAGTAAAATTGTCTCTTAAGACGGAAGACATATTAGGAGAGCGCACTTCTAACAAATCTCATCATCTTACAAAGAACATGAGATAACCGTTAAAGATGATTTTTCATGGCGCAGGGACCGTCAAAAAGGCTTAGTATACTATTTCATTGGCATTATGCATATTACGGAGAAGAGAGACAACGTATTTTGTGGAGGTGTTGAAAGGCACTTGCCATCATACGTAACACTTCTGTATCGTCACTTTATAGTGATGACAAGCCAATGCAGAGACCATAACGCTTTACGGCCCTTT